>NW_027666664.1:0-52941 GCF_963455335.1 Martes martes
AAGATTGCAGCAGAGTGGCCAGATATAAGATTAATATGTAAAAATCAAAAGATTTCCCATACACCAGCTGTAACCAAGTACAATGCATCTTGTTCAAAATAGCAACAGTAACAAACATGTATAAAATATTACATCTGAGAGTAAATAAATCTACTGATAATTATGATAGGACTTTATGGAAAAACCTAACATTTAATAAAGAAAGATTTGACTATAAATGGAGAATGACTGAGAAGATCTATTTTTAAAATGTTGCTTCTCCCAAATTATGTAAAAATATAATGTAACCCCAGTCAAGATTGCAGTGAGATCATTATGGAAATTGACAGGCAGATTCTAAAATTCAAATAGAAGATAAATGCTCATGGACAGCCATGCGGTTTGAAACAGATGATCAAAAGAATGGACTTTCACCACCTGATATCAAATTTATGAAGCTCTAATCATTAATGAAGTGAGGTGTTGCTTAAGAATATAAAATAAATCAATGAAATAGACATAATTCCAGAAATAGACCCTTGTATGTATTGGAACTATGTGAAGCACTAATGTTTGAAATTAGTTGCAAGAGAAAGAGGCATTCAAAAAATTGGGAGAACTAGTCCTACATATTAAATATCTAGCTAAATATCTAATCTAACTTGGAAAAGTCACAAAATGAACTTAAGATATATTAAAGACCTAAATGCGCACACACACATGCAGAGAGAGAATAAATAGGCAGAGATAAGTGATAAAATTTAAGAGTATCAACAGGAATTATAGAATTTATTTCAATAATTATAAAAATATAGAAAAGATGGGTAAATTTGAAATGACCAACATTTTCCAAGTGGATATAATCAGGAGACATCTGAAGTGACACTGGAAGAAAATATTTACATCAAATATGGTGGGGATCACTCTAAAAAATACATGAGAATGTTTTTAAATCAATAAGCAAATTCAAACAGTCTAATGGAAATAGTAAGGAATCGTTAAATAGTTTAAAGGAAGTCAACCAATTCGGAAGGCACAAATAACGAACACCACAGGGAAATTGTTGAACATGAACACTGAATGTTAGGCCACATTTTCAAATGTCAATAAAAGTTTTGCATTGTTTTTATGTAACTGGTATCTTAAACAATGACATAATCAAAAGGCAACTTTGTTTTTTGTTAACTACCATCCCTTTCAGTGTTCTTCAGTGGGGGTATTTTTTTTCCCCTACCCTTGGCCAACAGCGACAGCAGGCCCCAGACGTGTGTCTGACTCTCTGGTGAAGGGAGGTTGGGGTCACGGTGCAGCGGGACTTGCTCCGGGATAGCAACTATTGGAGAAGAAACCTTTTCACTCTCTTCTCTCTAAACTCTTTAATATTAATCTCCAAATGACAATATCGGGAGTCGAGGAATACATTTTCCTTTATGCCCATTGCATATTTTTCATACATCAAATCCATAAGAAACTCACTTTGACAATCTGTTGCTTTTAAAAAATGTTGAGAATTGTTCCTCAATTTTTTTCTTCTTCTATTTAAACCAGAATCACTACTCCATATGCCCAGCTTAGATGCTGCCTACCCTATACAAGTCTTTTCCAAACCCCCATCTGGATGAAATCTCTCTCTTTTTTTTTCGTTCTTTCTTTCTTAATGCATTTGATATGGCCATATTATTGCATTTGGCATATTGTATTTAATTAGTTTCCCAGGTCTTTTTCTCCCTGCTGAACTATAAGCCTCTGGAGGGCAGAGGCAGTGTCTGGTTCCGTTACGGTCTCCCAGACATATTTCATAACCATAGGCACTTAATAAATAGAATTTTAAGAGATGTTCCTTTGACCCTCAGCCTTGGCTCAGGGAAGGGCTCAGGAAATCAGGTTTCTTAGGCTTGAGTGTGAAGTGAGAGTGAACTTTTTTAACACCCCATAGTCAGGAAATGGAACACTTCATATTAGCATATACATTTAATACATGACAAATAACATCAAACACAACATATTACATGTGCAATGTAGCATGTGCGAAGCTGAAAATGATTTTCCTGAGTGCTGGGCTCTAATCAAGTTCTCTAATGTTGCATTAACATGGGTCCTTTAGCTTAATAGATCCTCTTGATATTTCTTAGACATTTAAGAAATGGAATAGATTCAGTCATATCCTAGCTTAGAAGGCATGCCACTAATTTCTCCCTGAAACTCAAGGACCTCTTCCAAAGCACGATATGGATTCCTGGATTCACACTGATAAAAAAAGAACTCTTTTGAAGGCAAACTATACTTGCTTTCACCATCCAATATCGGTCCCAATTTCTAAGTGGAGACCTTCTTCTTGACTCATCTCTGAAAAATAGACCTGTCAAGTCCTTGGCATTTTGTTCTGGGTTGTCCAATAGTGGTTTTACTATTTTTTTTTTTTAGATTTTATTTATTTATTTGACAGAGAGAGAGAGATCACAAGTAGGTAGAGAGGCAGGCAGAGAGAGGGGGAAGCAGGCTCCCCGCTGAGCAGAGAGCACAATGCGTGGCTCCAACCCAGGACCCTGAGACCATGACCTGAGCTGAAGGCAGAGGCTTAACCCACTGTGCCACCCAGGTGCCCCTGGTATTACTATTTTTTATCCTCGGAACTGCCAGAGACCTTTTTTTTTTTTTTTTTAAAGATTTTATTTATTTATTTGTCACAGAGAGAAAGAGCGAGAGAGCACAGGGAGACAGAGTGGCAGGCAGAGTCAGAGGGAGAAGCAGGCTCCCTGCCAAGCAAGGAGCCCGATGCGGGACTCGATCCCAGGACGCTGGGATCATGACCTGAGCCGAAGGCAGCTGCTTAACCAACTGAGCCACCCAGGCGTCCCAGACCTTTTTATGTCTTGAAAGTTATTCGGATATTTCTTTATTTGCTAATGTTGACAAAGCATTAATACACATGGGAGGGACACAGGCAGTCTTGTGTGCACGATGTGTTTTGTTCAGGGCTCACTGAAAAATGATGCCTTTACTGGGTTCCACTGACCAGCCTCAGGCTCTCTGAGATTAGTTTTAGATTCATAGACTGTGGCCACACACTGACCATGTGGTCTGGTCTCTACACATGCAGGAAAATATCCTTTTCCCCAGGAAGGCCTTTTGTTCCTTCCCAGTTATCCCCAAAGTATTAAATGAAGAGGACAATTTTAGACAAATACAATCCACAGCTGTTTTCCTCCCTGCAGGAAGGGGGGAAGCTGTGGAAAGTGGTTCTCTACAATCCGTGGCCATACCTTTGCGTCTCTCAGTCTTGGAGGTGTGACCAAGTGTGTGCCTGGATATTTGAAAACTAAGTTCTGCATCCAAAAAAAAAAAAAAAAAAAAGGTCTGGAGATTTCATCCTCCAGTTTCAATTTTTGAGATTGGTTAATCCACATTGGATGTTCCCAAGTTTGGTAATGGAACAAGTTCCCTCCTTGGTGTCCCAAGACCTGGACCCACTTTCAGTTCTGATATATCCTGTTTTTTGACCTTCAGCTAGCTCCTCAACCTTGTTTCCTGGACTGAGTATGAGTATAATAATACCCCCCTCATTAGTGACTCTATGGGCAAGTAAGATGCTGTGTATGAAAGTGCTTTAAAAAACAATCAAGACACTCAAAAGGCATATTGTTAACATCACCCATATTAGACCTCTCTATTGATGCAGCTTTGGCTTGGACACTGCCAAGTTCTCACAATGCTTTCACAAGTGTCACCTGGTTTTTGTCTGAACACTGTTGATGTGCTCTTTGTCTAGAACCATAGCAAGAGCGTAGAAAAGGGACTAGACAAGTGACAGAAAAATTATGTTCTCAGAGTGTGTCTATTAGCTGGGGAGATAGAACTAGCTATGTGTAACCACTTACAAAATTGTCATATTATTTAGATTGATAAGGTTTGCATGGGTCAGGAATAGACACGTGTCTCTTTGCTTTGGGTGAACAGATGGAGGCCAATATGACCATCCGACTTTTGGATCACAAGCTTATCTATTTTCACTATGAATCCTTGATCACCCACCCTAGATCTTTCAAACATGAAAGGCTCTTTCGCTAGGTTTCTCAGATTAATTTGCTTTCTCATTCTTACAGATTTATTTCAAAACATGCCTACTCTACTCAAATGTTTGGCTTATCCCCCTTAGCAGATGGCACCCCCCCCCTTTATTGAAAATGTAGAAGAAATCATAGAGGGGCTAAACATCCTTATACCAAGCCCTAAGCCACCTACACCCGTACAGATGCTCCCTCCTCCCTTCTTTATTGTTGGACCTAGGGAGCTCTTCTTCCTCTCCAAGGTAGACTTTCTTTTCCATCACCCCCCAAATTTTGGGTCTCCTTTCTTCTAACTTTCCAGGAACCCAATACTATTTATAAATTCTCTTCTCTTTCTTATCTCTACAACTACTCTTTCTACCACAGGGGCCTTCCTACTGGCTGTAAACACACTCAAACTTCCTATCTTAAAATAAGCAAACAAGCAAATAAACATACGGTCCTGTACTCTGCATCTTCCTCCCGCTGCTACCCTAGTGTTATTTTCCTGGTCACAGCCAAACTGGTGGGAAGTATGGGCTGTAATTTTGGGCTATACTTTTGTAAAGAATGATCTGTACCATCTGCACTCTTTGTTCCTATTTCCTCACACCCTATTCACAATGGCGTTCACATCATTGGCTTCTGCCCTCATCGCTCTGCCAACAGTGTCATTAGTTCATCAATGATCTCCCTGTTCCTAAATCCAATGGCTGTTTCAAATCCTTTTTTCCCTTGACCCTTAGCAGGGTCACTGGTGACCAATGTGTCATCATTGAAACCACCTCTTCCCTTGGATCTTGGGATGGTACACCTTCTTGGTTCTCCTTCTATCACCCTACAACCTCTTTTTCAATCTCTTTGATTTAACTGTGAAATATTAAAGTTGTCCAAGATATTTCCTACCTTTACTCATTTTTTCTTGGGCAATCTCCTTTATTGTTTCTCTTACTAGTTATATATACCTATAGCTTCCACATTTTTATCTGAAGTGAATACCACTCTGCTGAGCACTGGGTCCATATCTCTGGCCAGTTTCCTTTTTTTTTAAAAGATTTTATTTATTTATTTATTTTTGACAGAGAAAGAGAGAGAGAGAGAGATCACAAGTAGACAGAGTGGCAGGCAGAGAGAGAGGGGGAAGCAGGCTCCCCGCTGAGCAGAGAGCCCGATGCGGGGCTCGATCCCAGGACCCTGAGATCATGACCTGAGCTGAAGGCAGAGGCTTAACCCACTGAGTTACCCAGGTGCCCAAGTTTGCATCTTTACTTGAACGCTTTACTTGAATGCTTCTCATGATTCACCAATTTGCTGTGTTTAAGAGAAAACTTGTGAGTTTTCTCCTCAAACATGACCCTCCTTTCTAGGTTCTCATCTCAAGTGAAGGACCGCCATAGCATCCAGCTCTGTTATGTTCTCCTTGACATCTTTTTCTACCTGCTTTCCACACCCAAAATATTGCCAAATCTCAATGCTTTAGCTCCTAATCTATATGGAAACTGGACTCTCCATGTCCAGTGTCATCACACTAGTCCAAGTGTGTTGTCACCATCTCCTTCTTTAAGAGTCATGCAGCAATTACCAATCAATCTACCACGCCACCAGTTTTCATGATGTGTCCAGAATGGACATTGCAAATGGAAAGTCTTGTTGTGATAGAATAACATTATTTCTTTCTACCCCATGACTTTAACTCATTCAGCCAGGTATTTCACACTCAGTGCCTCAGGAAAAGAATGACACACAGAGCCAAGAACAGAGAAATAGAAATCCAGTTGTTGAGAACCCAAAATTAGGCTGAAGAGGGATGGGGAAGGAGTTGTATGCATGGAAAACAGATTTGGAAGAATACCTATAAATATTCCACATCCTAAACTAAAAAGAGTCCTCAAGATTGCAGGGATGAACCACCTTACACCAGTTAGAATGGCCAAAATTAGCAAGACAGGAAACAACGTGTGTTGGAGAGGATGTGGAGAAAGGGGAACCCTCTTACACTGTTGGTGGGAATGCAAACTGGTGCAGCCACTTTGGAGAACAGTGTGGAGATTCCTCAGGAAATTAAAAATAGAGCTTCCCTATGACCCTGCAATTGCACTGCTGGGTATTTACCCCAAAGATACAGATGTAGTGAAAAGAAGGGCCATCTGTACCCCAATGTTTATAGCAGCAATGGCCACGGTCGCCAAACTGTGGAAAGAACCAAGATGCCCTTCGACGGATGAATGGATAAGGAAGATGTGGTCCATATACACTATGGAGTATTATGCCTCCATCAGAAAGGGCGAATACCCAAATTTTGTAGCAACATGGACAGGACTGGAAGAGATTATGCTGAGTGAAATAAGTCAAACAGAGAGAGTCAAGTATCATATGGTTTCACTTATTTGTGGAGCATAACAAACAATATAGAGGACAAGCGTAGATGGAGAGGAGAAGGGAGTTGAGGGAAATTGGAAGGGGAGGTGAACCATGAGAGACTACGGACTCTGAAAAACAACCTGAGGGCTTTGAAGGGGCGGGGGGTGGGAGGGTGGGGGAACCAGGTGGTGGGTATTGGGGAGGGCACAGATTGCATGGAGCACTGGGTGTGGTGAAAAAACAATGAATACTGTTACGCTGAAAGTAAATAAAATATTTAATTAAAAAAAAAAGATTGCAGGGATGGGTGGAGATAACAAGAGAAAGAGAGAGGTTGGGGCTTGGGACAAAGGGACCAAACTTTCAGGGTCCAGAGGCAGGGATCAGAGAGAGCCCAGCCACTTTTCATGACCTACACTCCTGGCTGATGACCAAGAAGCCTCTAGTCTCCACTTGAGCAAGGACCAAAGCTCTACCGCCTTGAGGATGAACTCCCTAAGCTGTCTTCCCAGTAGATGCCAGTGGTTGGCAACCACCAAGGACTTCTCTTCCACTTAATCTGCTGACCACCAACAGGAGGGACACACTTCCAATGGAGGCTTGGCAAAGTCACATCTGACTCACCCCTTATTGACAAACCTACTTCTGGTGACCCAGGAAACTCCTGTATACCTGGATCCTGGCAGCAAAGTAGAGAAGGCAGCACTGCCAAGAACTTTGAAAAAAGAAGCTGTCACTTGCTTAACATCAGTCCATGGCTTCTCAACCCTTAGCATGGCCTTTGACACCCTCAAATGTCTGGCCCCTGCTGACCCTCCCTATCTTGCCCTAATCTTTCCCTCTCTCTCTCAACCTTCTTGTTTTACTCTATAAGTGAGCCACCAGACTTTATTTGCTCAGTACTCTTCACTTGACTGGAAGGCATTTTATCCCCCCTACTTAGGTCTAAGCTCTGCATCCCTCCCAAAGGGAGTCTCCCCTAATGCCCTGAAGCTAGATCACGTTCTTCTGCCACATGCTTACACAGAGCCCAGTCCTATTCTTGAGCTCTATTTGTAATTGGACATCCATTAAAATGACGATTTGATAAATGAGTGTCCCTCTCATCAGACTGGGTACTCTATGAGCTATTTAAAAATTTTTTTTCTTTGTCCACTGTTTTATATATATGCACCAACTCTGCCTTAAATCTCAGTACCCACTGTCAAATCACAAATCACAGACCTCTCCAAGAGTTAGTTCCTGGAGAACTGCAGGCTTTTGTCCTATTGTACGGAGGTGGGGCAAGATCCGATGAACGATTTGTAAACTGTAAAGTGCTAACCAGATGTGCAGGACTGTACTTCCCATCCAATGAGCAGAGGCAATGAGGAGCTCGTTCTGGTCAGATCTTGAGAGCTCATTGTCAGCCCCCCTCTCCAGGACCTTTTCCTCCCACTCTGTCTTATCTGTGAAGTCTGTTGTCCAGGGATATTAGTAATTCAGTCTTCAAACTCACTTGCCACATTTCTCCTTGCAGGCTACCTTTGGTTAACGGTTTTTGCTTTGATGTTTTGTTTTACCGGTGAGCCCGGCAAGCCACTATTGTGTGTGCCATGCTATATGAGGTTTTATTGTATCGCATTGTTTACGCCTCGTCTGTGACAGGTACGAGCAGCACTTACCACCCTGTGATTTTCCAGCAGTGAAAATAATAGAGGAATTTCATACAGGTAAAATAATTAGTGGTTTAGACAAAAATATGAATACAATTTGTCACACAGAGTATTAGCCTTTTTTTTTTTCCTTTTGGTACAAGTGTCAGTTTCTGGGGTTACCAAGACAGATGACACAGATTTTTATCCTTTTAACTGTGAATTAGGGTTTCCTGGTTGCTCCTCGGCAGGGGATGGTCCAGACTGCAGGTTGTGATGTCCAGGCTCGATCCGTCAGGCTTAACTACTGATGAACTGGGTGTTTTAACAAATCTCTACTCCCTTGGTTTTGTCCCAATATTTGCTGTCCCCACAGTGGGCAGTACTGATCCAGGAGCGCTTCTCATCCCCTGTGTGTGTGTGTCTCCTTATCAATAGCCATGAGACAGAAAGGGGAGGATAGCAAAACTCAAGGAAGCCTTGGAAATTTTGCCTGACCTAAATCCGGCAAGATTCAGGAAAAAGAAAGAAAAGGAATGCCCCCATTAAAACTGAATTTCAGATAAACAATAAACAAAGTCTTAGTATTTGCATGTCCTGTGAAATATTTGGTACATACTTACACTAAAGAATTATTCATTGCTTATCTGAAATTCAAATTTACCTGCATGTCCTGTATTTTATGTGGCAACTCTAGCCCAACTTCCTCAGTTTCAAAAGTGGGAACATGGATACTGTGCTTGGAGGATGTTTCCAAAGCCCACAAATTCTCCTTGAGACTGATTTTGTGGGTTTCAGCTTTGCTGTCTCCCTCTGCGCATGGGGGAGGAGGGAGGCACACTTTTGGTGCACCTGGGGTTTCCTGGATGGAGTAGGTAAGGGAGGTGGGTCTCCAGAGAGTGGGCTCTCTAACCCCTGTGCCTGTGTTTCAAAATCTCTGAGCTGGGGTGTGAGACTGCCCGTCCTCCCTCCCTGCCAGGGAGACCCTCCTTCTAAGGGCTTCTGCCCGCAACACTGTGCCATTGCCCCACAGTGCCTCATCTGTCCTCTCTGTTCTGAGGTTATGGCTTCTCTACTTCTTTCTTTCTCCTTCCTTGTGAACTTAGCAATTTCATCCTCAATGCTTTTGGAATAAAATATGGTGAAGGTTTGCCTTCCTTTTGCCCTTGAGGGGACTAGACCAAGCATACTAGAGGGTAGAGGAGAGGATGGTGGGCTTTCAGCTAGGGAGCCTTCTAGTGACCAGAGGAGCCAGTGGGGACACACCACTCTACGCCCATTCCTCTGGGACCCCCTTGTGGCACATGTGCTCAGACGCCCACCCAAGGAGTCCTGGGGTTGAGAAGATCTTAGTTCAGGAGTATTTCAGGAAGAGGATGAGGACAACATGAGTATTATATATATATATACATATGTACATATATATACACATACACTTGTATATAAGCAAAACCCTCAGCTCTGGTTATCAACACCCTATATGCCCCTGGTAAATAATTCAAGTCTTTAGAGACACTTCTCTCATGGTGTAACAGAGCTGGCAGAAAGCAACCTAGGTGATACACCAAACCATGGGAAGGCCAGGTAGCATTTCCTCTGAACGACTGGTCAAGAGTGACCCTAGAGGCATAATTAGGGGCAGAAGATTTATGAAGTAGCAAGGTGTGGGGATTTAGGGCTCTCTTTCCTATGGGTCAAAAGGAGGAATAAAAGGAAATATATATATACATACATATATATATATATATATATATATATATATATATATATGAAAAATGAGAACCAAATGTTTTTCCACCATGGCAACAATGTTCTTAGGCTCTCACCATGGAGCACGGTGGCTACTTGACAACAGGGGTGATGAATTCTAATGGCTAAAAGGTGATCAGAACGGCAGGACTCAGTCCCTGTCTCTCAGGCCACTTCTATTTCACATTGCATTGGCCATTTTGGGCACAGGGATGGGAAAATAAAAACAGATTAGAGGCATAAGAGCAAGGAAGGAGGAAATAAAGTGATTTCCTAAGGAATGTTCCCAAGGCTGGTGGTGGGGTGTGGGCAGTCAGGTGGGGCAGGACACAAAGAGCAGAGGTTCAACCATGGCAAGAGAGGGACCCTCTCTTCTCCTGCTCCCTGTGGGAGTGAGGAGCAAGGACCCTTTTCATAATTTGGGAAGAGACTTTTAAAATATCAACAAACGCTCTTGAGTCATAGAACCGGGGAGGGTTCTGTGGGGCTCGCTGTTCTCCCTTTTGTGGGTCTGGGTCACGGGGCTTTGGGCTCTGGCTGACACAGTCCTGGTGCTGAAGCCCAGTCCTCCACCCCTCACCCTCTGGGTCCTCCTTACTTGCCTCTACGGAGAGAGCGGGCATCTCCACCAGGGTCATGGTGTGGGTCTGGATGAGCTGCGGAGCTGATGAATTCCCTCCTGGCTGGTGGTAGAGTGCTAGAGCGGCAGAAACCAAACGCCTTGCTACACTGACTCTTCTCTTCTCCCAAATTCACATCTGCCAGCTCCTTGGTTGAGAAATCCTGTCCCCCAGTCCTGTTCCTGGACAGGTTGGTTCCAGTGATGCCACTGGACGGAGTCTGGAGGAGAGGGTGGGACACGGGCTGCCTGCGTGTATGTGTGCATGTGTGTGTGTGTGCATGTGTGTGTACACACACGTGCTCTGCATACATACAGATATGCAGCCTGTGTGCATACGTGCATATACATGGAGTCATATATTTGCTCTGCACGCCTTCAAGGAGGAGAATGTTGCAGAATGTGCTTGCCATGAATTTTTGATCTGGTGCTCTATGCCATTACCCCATAATGAATATTGGTGAATATCACTTTAACTTAGGGATCATTCCAGGGTAAAAATGCCGTCCATCAGAATTTTGGAGAGGAAGGTTCCCCTGGCAATCCATTCACCGGGATGGAGATGTATGTGCATAAGCAGTGGAAATTGAAAACCCATGTTAAGTGGTTAAAAAGCCTCCAGCAGGAGATGGGGACCAGCGGCTCAGGCAGTGTTGTCAGTGGATGTAGCCTGGAGAATAAAATCCTCCTTTGCTTCACAGCTTTGGGGCAGGGGCCCTGGCAACCTGAAGACAAGCGCCTGTGTCCTCCTCTGACCTCCTCTGACCAGGGGCAGTGGAAGTGATGCCTCGGGAGGCAGTGACGGGATGGAATGAGCCTTGGCTGGGGACTCTCCTTCCCTCATGAATGAGGGCAGGACTAGAGGCAAGGGTGGGAAGGAGAACGCAGGGCCCACGTTCCAGTGGTCCCAGCAAGTGCGCATGGGGCGGAGACTGAAGGCTGTCATGGGGAGGCAGATTGCTGAACACACTGTAGCACAAGGGACCTCCCGACGAGGAGGAGGAATCAGCGCCCCCTCCCCAAAATGCAAGAGCTCTCCTGTTGAGAGATGGGTGGCTGAGGGCGCTGCAGGTTGCACGGGCTATATGGGGCAGTGAGAACACCACAGGCTCTGGCCTTTTCAGTGGGACCCCTTCACCCGCCTGTGACTGCAGGAGCTGCAGCTACATCCCACTCCTGGAGGCAGGCATGGGTATAGAGCACAGAAGCCAGCAAAGGGCGCTCAGCAGGATGCTTTCTGTGCAGATGGTAGGAACCTGGAATAGAGGGAACTTACCCACATGCAAAACAAAGAGGATGGTGGCGATGCAGACCCAGCTACCTGGGGATTGGGACAAGGTTCTCAGACCAAGGTGGACAGGAGCCTGCTGGTCTGAGAGACTGTCCCTCTCAACTCTGTTCCCAGGATGGCTGCAGCAGCTCCAGCACCTGCACCCACCCTCCAGCGCGGCCCCTAGATTCGCCCCAGCAGTCCCACAATCTGTCTGCTTCTCACTGGCTCTAATTGGATCACGTGTCTAATTCTAAACCAATCACGCTGGACAGAAGAATGTGAAGGGCGGGCTGCTTCCACTGTGGCTCTCGGGCTGCACCACTGAGCTGGGCTGCACCACTGAGCCGGGCTGGGACAGCTTAAAGAAAAAGGCTAAGAGTGTTGGAGAGGGGTGTTTCTAGGAGGGAAATGGGAAAGCTGGGGTAGGATTTCCAAGTGAAGCGTGAACACAGACAAAGGAGAGAGAGCATGGAGGGGTGGGGTCGAGGAACCCGACTGCTCCCCACTCCCTCACAGAATGTCCGTGCAAACCTTGGTCACCCTCTGGACCTATTCCTATCCAGGATGATCACTGAAGTCCCTTTCAGCTCTGTCCCTGATTCCTGCCAGACCCAAGGTGAAAATCCACAAGAACATTAGGTTTGGCAAAGGTGGGTACTATATACTTCAAAGACCTCTTAGAAAGTCATTCTTAAAATAGAACTTAAAAAAAAAAAGAAAAGGAATGATCACTCCCAAACTCTAGGAAATGTGGTTCTTTGTTCTTTGCGCAGGGGGTGGGGAGGAGTGAATGGATTGTTAATGTAACTGTAAGGGTGATTTTGATGGCACTTTCTTCAACACCAAACATCAGCCAGGACTTTGGGTGAAATGGTAAATTTTGTGATTTCCAAATCTGTTGAGAATAACAGTGCACAGATCACACAGAACAGGGAAGTATAATGGATGCTCTTTAAAATACACTTTCTCCAGACACCTGGGTGGCTCAGTCAGTTAAGCATCTGCCTTCGGCTCAGGTCATGATCCCGGAGTCCTGGGATCAAGTCCTGCATCGGGCTCTCTGCTCAGCGGGAAACCTGCTTCTCCCAAGGCCTGCCCACCTCCCCACTTGTACTCTCTCTTTCTCTGACAAATAAGTTAAATCTTTAAAAATAAATAAAATAAACTTTCTAAGGGTTGCCAGATTGCACTAACAGAGAGGGGCCTTGTCCCTTCAGGGATTTCCATTCTGCCACTTGTCTCTGCAGATACTCTGTTGTGTGCGGGACACACAAAAAAGTGACCTGTCCTTCTGCAGCTTTGAGCTGCAAAGCCACGAATCAATAATTCCCCCAACTCAAATGGAGTGCATTTGAGGAGTTCTGCCAGTCTTGTGTTCACAGGGACCTAACACAGGGGAAGAATCAGTGATGATCTGCCCAGGGAAGCAGAATTTAACCTAATACAGGTGGGAAGGGGCTGGCCCGGGAAAGAGGAAAGAGGATGCCTTCTGGAATGCAGGGGGCATTGAGTGTGATGGAGTGTGGGGGTTTTGAAACTAAATGGGTGTGGTTGAGGATGATGGGGGTACAGAGACGGGCATGGCGAGTGGAGAAGCAGGCAGGAGTAGAATCATTTGGGGCCTCATTCGCTGGGGAAAGGATCCTGGACTTAGTTTCAATAGTGTTGAGAAGCCAGAGAAGGAGTTCATTTTCTTACACCTATTTTTAAGCAGGGGAGTGACTTGGATGGATTTTTTTTAATCCATTTTTTTCATTTTTTTAAAGGTCATATTGCATAATCTTTCACCTAAGTATGTAAAATAGATGCAGATTTCACATGTGGTAGACACTCACACAAGTCATGTTATGCAGTATATGCATTTATTTGATTTTGAAAACAGCCTGATGTGCATGTAGCTCTTTAAGGCACAGGGCAGACGATTTCAAGTCCATTTCTTCCCCCGCCCCCCGTTACTGTCCCAAGAAGAACTTCTGTCTCACTGTCTCTGAGTTTTCCAAATCCACGGTCGCACAGTCTCTGAGCCCAGAGACATCCTGATACGCCGCTAACTGCACCTGTGCCTTTTTACTGGTAAGAAAGAGAATGGGCAGAGGAACCATGAGTACACATAATTAAGAAAATAAGGTGATTAACGTCTCTTAAGGAGTTTATAAATGATTTATGTCTCGATCAGGGAAAATCCTCTCGTATGATTTTCTTTTTCTGAGGCACTGGCTGAACAATTCACATACTTTAGGGGATGCTGGAAAAAAAAAATCTGACTTAACCTCTGTTGATTTTTATTAAAGCCTTGGTCTAAATACTTTGTCAATGAGAGCCATGAAAAGTCTATTCCTGCCTTTTAAAGTCCTTACTTTGCAAAGTCGTGCACCCATGGTCTCCGGAATCTTTAATCTGAGAATGATTTTCAGACTAATATTCGAACTCAAGTACAGAGACATTTCCCACCGTCCATCCAAACAAAATGAAGTCAGCTTTGACTGTGCAAAATGTCGATGAATTCTTCAGAGTAAATCAGCCTTGTCAGGGTGATGCAGAACCGTCAGCTCTTTGTGACATAATATAATATGAAATGATATTGAACAACATGCGTTTGGCACTAAATTGTTAGCGGGTTTTAGCTTTGACAGCACCAAGTTTATTGCTTTAATCCCAAGGTCTTTTAACCCTCTTTGACATAAATTGAGGTTGGCTTTTGTGGAAAAAAACTCCACTTTACTCTCTCTTCCTTTACCTAAAACTGCTTTTAACAATTTATGCTGGTACATCAGACACTCATTTTGAGTGACAAAAAGGGGGAAAAAGATCTATCAGAACAGAAAGGAGGAAAGGCCAGCTTAGGCTAAGCGGTCTGTGTGTCTTTCCGCGCCCACGCCGATGCTTTCTTCAGGTGAGTATGCATTTTGAGTTATAATAATGTGTGGCTCCCGCAAATAAAACAAGGTTGGGCAGCAGACTCCAGCAAGGTGGAAGACGGCCACTGCCAGGGAACAAAGGCTCATAATTGGAAACAGAAACCGTTTTGCATTTTGCTCCAACTGAACGCATTTCCATATATGGGTTCGTGCCTTCCTCCTCCACCACCTACCCCCATGCATTTTTAGAGATCAAAGATGACTTTTCTTTTACATAAATAGTTTTGAAACACTGATTTAGTAAGTGTGGCATATAAACAGAGACTCCCCAAATTCTATACCATAATTGTAGTAGCAGACGGCCGGCTGGGCTGTGGGATCACAGAACGGGAGGGCTGGAGAGGGCCCCGGCTTCTCCCCTTCAGTCTCTCCTCTCAGGGCTCCCGTTTCTGCAGAGACCCTCCGAACCCACCGGGGATGCCTTTGGAGATGGCCTTCCTCACCAGGGAGGTTTTTCCATTTTGGGGCACTCGTGATCCTCCCTTAGCATCCTGGTCCTCCCTCAGCTGGGCGGAAGAGCCCAGAATGAATCAAATCTTGCAGCCAACAACCCCGCCCCGCCATGAGCCTGCAGATCTCTGAACACAGTGACTTTTTTTTTTTTCCCTCTTGTTTCCTTGTCTTAAAAGTTCTGGTTTCCTTTGTCCTAGTTAGTGTACATGCAGGCGTGTATCCCAAAGAAGTAGTCCTAGAAAATGCGATAGATGTGTGCAGACAGCACTGGATTGTGGTGATTATGGGTCCTGGCGGGAGCATCAGGCAGGTCTGGGTTTAAATTTCAGTTCTGCTCCCTGGCCAGGACGTCACTGCCAGGTAGTTACTTAAAATTTCGATGTTCATTTTTCTCATCTATAAAATAGAGAAATTAACAGTATCGCCCTCCTAGGGTTAGAAAGATTAAAGGACAAAACATAGAGAATGCTTCCTTTGTACAAGGTCTTTCTGGTTATTGGCATACCAATGTCCCCGCAGCGTTGCTGGAAGATCTGGAAGTCAGACTCAAACTACATTCATTAGGAGACGCCGGTTCAGGATCGCTGTGCAGCCACTGAAAACAACTTTGTACACATACTTCATGGACGTGAGAGACATGCACATTCAAAATACATATGGTTCTAGATAATAACAAGATGTATTAATTGCAAAAGGCAGATCATGAAATCACATGACTCCACTGTATAAATATAATTTATCATATAATGCGGTATGTAAAAAAACTTGAAAGGATATACAGCTCTAGCTGTGGAGATTATGGTTTCTGATGTTTTCTTTTCTCTTTTGCTTATGTGTATTTTTCCATAGTTGGTTACTCTAGTATAGGGATCAAAATAGTACCTGTAGATGCTATATGTATCAAAACACTTGCATCATAATGAAAGCTTAATATATCATGGAAAAAGTATGCTCCTTCTTGGATCCCCGTTGGACATGGTTTAAATTCCTCCTCCACCCTGAATGCTAATTATGGGATCCCTTAGTCCATCAGTGCCGCTCTAATCATGTGGGCCCAGATGTGCGTATTCTAGCTGTTGTCTCATCAGGGCACAGAGACAGGTGGGGCCAACACCTCCTTTCCCTGGACCAGTGGAGCCCATCTTACTTGCATACAGCGAACTTCCTCCAGATTGTCCTCACCAGGCTCTTGGGTCATAGGTCACTGTCAAGATGGCCTCTGGTGTGACCAAGAGGCTTCCTTGCTCCCCTACTTCCTCCAACCCTGGGCTTGCCTCTCATTTTGTCTCCTTTGTCCTCCACCATTTCAGCTCCCAGCCCTACGTGGTAGGGCACAGTTGGGGTGGGATGGGAGATGCTACCGAGTCATTGCCAAAGACAGTGGCCAGTGGGAAAAGCTTTATAGATGTGTGTTGTGTGCTATATGGTGAACACTGTCAGGTTCCTTACAGCCTTTTTTATTTCTAGAGGTTGAGATCTTGCTAATATATTTCTCTCCAGTTTAAACCCGTTATGTAGAACAAGGCTCAAGTTTCAATTATTTTACAAGCGGTTCAATAGTTCAATAAATTATTCAGGGTTGCCGTTCATGTTGTTTTAACCAGATAAACCCAACTGGTTATGAGAGATGACGGTCGTCAGACCATAGGTGGGCACACTACTCTTCCTTTGCAGTTGTTTGTTTATTTTTCTCCTAAAAAACATGACAACAATTCATACATTAATTATAGCCCAGCAGATGTAAGGAAAACTCTCCTGTCCACTGTGACCCCTGGTAACTGTCTCTAAAATCCACTAGAGGTAACAAGAAGAGAGAAAACTTCTGCAAAACCCTTTGAAGAACCAAGTCCCTCAACCAACGGTGAGATGTCACTTCCCCTGGGTCTGACCTGCAAGTTTTCAGGCAGGGTCTCTGTAGGTTAAGGTTACTTTCCCAGGGGTTTAGGGGGCGGGTCGTAGCTGAGATGGAAGCCTTCTAACGTCCAGAGTGGAAAGAGCTATTTCCAAGGATAGCCATAGGGTCTTCCCCTCTGTTCTTCTGTTTGATAGTCGTGTTGGCTCCTTTAGCCCCTGGGAACACCCAAGAAGGGTCTTGAGGGCATTTCTATCTACTCAAGACCACCTCAGCTGCCATCAAGGTTGGGGTTTCAGGAAGCTGAAGGAGCCCGAGGAAGGAACAAAATCCCTATCCCTGGCTGCCCTAGGCTTTGCTCTGTGGTCATGAAGTGATGCCCCAAATGGCACCTCCATTTGGCAGGTTGGTACAGAGAGGTTACACTTTCTAGAATACAAATGCTGGCTATGAGTCCAACTCCCAGACCCCTGGGCTTGATAACCCAGGGGCTCTTGGCAGGACATAAGCCCTCAGTATCCACCATGAAGCAGCCTGTGGGATGTGAATTGCTCTTAAGGACTCGAAGCTTATTGGCTGCCCGCCTAAACACAGCCTCAAACCCTGGTCACTCTGAGCTTTAAAAAAAACAAAAACAAAAACAAAAAAACCCCCAAATCCTGTCCCACTTACCATGGGAAGCTGAGAACCCTCCTTCAACCCTCCCTGAGGAGTCCTGTGTGACTTATTTCTCCCACTTCTTGCACAGAACTATTGATAAATCCGGAACTCTGCCCCATGGCTCCTGCTTCCCCACTAACCATATAGACACAGGCAGGGGACCCTGTCTTTTCCCCCATTCCAAGCTCTCCCAGCAAATGGCAGTCTTTTATAGTCTTTTATGGTAAACCTTCACTGAAGCCTGGGAAGAAGGAGGGAAGGGCTTTCTGTGCAAAAGAGCTCAGACCTCCAAATCCCACATTCTGTTCCCATTTCTAAGCAGATAAAATCTGCTCTCCCTTTTCAGACCATGTCTAGGGATTGGGATAGGGGAGGCTCCCAGCCCAGGCCCATCACAGAATGTTTCTTTTCAAAAATGTTCCAGACTAGGGAGAAAGAATACATCTCCTCTAGCAGGGAGATGTGGCTGTGGTCATCTGTGGTTTTAAATCTAGATTCTTTTCTTCCCCTTTCCTAAACATCGACAGGAGTTGCTCTCCGTGGTGATGTCTTGGGACTGCAGTTGCAAACTGGGTGCTTTGGACAGTGTCTGCTTCACAGATGTAATCTGTTTGGCTTGCTATAAATTAAAAAAAAAAAGGACACTAACATTCAAAAATTAAAAATTTTAAATTTTTAAAATTTTTTAAAATTTTATCAAAAAATTATTGCACGTGTATGTCCTCTTTAAAAATCAGATTATCTGACAACACGGAGGTCCACACTGCTGTGTGGCAGCAAAGGGCCATTGGTTCGGCTGTGTTCTCTAAAAAAAACCAAGAACATTCCGGCTTCGGACCACCTCCACCAGCCACAAGGCAACCCATCCCTTCACTGCTTGACTTTTGCTTTTCCCTCTCCAGCCCTGGAAGATGAGGACAGCTGGGGAATCTATGGGCACTGCTTAAAAATGTGGTCCTGACGTTTGGGTGTAAGCAATGACATGTAGTAGAAAGAGGCTTGGTTAGCAGACCTTTCGCAGTTCATTCATTTCTTCCTGTAAGATGAGGACGATGTCTGCCCAGTCTGCTGTTGTGAAATTTTGTGTTAAAATGGTCACAAAAAATGCTTTGAAGTCTTCAGAGGTGGCTGATAAAGTAAAAGTGATCGTTTTAGACTCTTACTACTTCAAACTCCATGAAACATCTGTACTATACGTTCTCTTCCTTTATCCTTGAAATTGGATACTGTTTTAAGAAAGAAATTTCAGTGCCATGGAACTGACAAGTTGAAGGAGTTGACAGTTCTCTCTGATTTGATGCCCAGGCACATGTTGACCTTAATTTTGGGGAGAGTCAAAGCCAAGCCTTGGGTGCGAGTCTGGTATTTCAGAAGTGTCACCGTTTCTTTCAGGACACTGGGGCCATGTCTTGCTAATTGTCACATGGGTGCATGGAGTGTTTGATATTCAGGGACTCCGAGTGGTGTACAACGCACAGAGATGGGGAGAGCCGCGGGGATGGGAAGGCTGTGGGATAGGTGCCACATCCCAGAGGGATTGCTTTAGATGATCAAGAATGTCACAAAACAGACTCAGTCTCTCAGCTGCTGGCAGTTGTTGCAAATGTACGTGAGGGAGAATTTTCAAGACTGATTTTTTCCTGCATTCACCTATGGAACTGTGTGCTAGGTGTCCAGTGGCATTTCAGGGACTGCCAAAGAGACATATCTCTGGGGGAACTGTAGGAACCAGGAGGGGCTGGTAGACCAGCTGTCCCCACCCTGGAGGCTTGGCGAAACCATGCCTATTTCTTGTGCTCTTTGAAAGCTTGGTGACTGCTTCTCAGGGGTGACAGTTGTGGGCCTATGACATCTAAAATAGATGTTCCTTCCATGTAGTGCTTGTGAGTGGGTTTGAATTTGGGTTGCTTTCCAAGCTTTTGCATTTAGAATTTCCTTCTAAATTCTTATGAAGGTGTATACATGAATAATGATTTCAGCACCATCTATATTGGCAATCTTCTCCTAAATTTGTTTCTATTCTTTTGTTAGAGACCCAGTGTGGCTGGCACCCAACTTTGCAGAGCCCTGACCCCTGCACCCTGCTGCCTTTCAGACAGTCACATGGTCACACTGGGTGGGTAAGGTGGTGCTACCCCTCAGGGTCTGAGCATTTGTCCTCAGATAAAATCTAATCACTTAACATTGGGCACACAACACGTTCATCTCAAACTCACTTTGTTGCCCCTGGGACTTGCCTGGAAATCACTGAGCCATAGAACCACCCTAAATGAGGACAATGATCACTCCTTGCTTCTCATTGTGTCTAGGCAGCCTTTATTCTGAATTTATGACCAGCCCCCCACTCCAAACCCACTCCCTGCAGATGCTTTATTATCTTTTTATTTTTCCTGTCTGTTCCTGCTTTCCAAAACGCCCGGAGAGAGCAGACACTTCCCTGCCCACCCCCCATGCCCAACCCTAAGTTTCTTTTGAGAGCAGCAGGCTGACTAACTTTCCAGGAAACTTGTATGCAACAATCCATAACCAGCAGAGAATAAATTCAGGAAGCCAGGTAATGCATAATCCCTAGCACTCAGCCTGTTATACCGCCGAGGGTTTTTTTTTTTGTTTGTTTGTTTGTTTTTTGACAGATATTAATAAAAATACCATTTCCATCATGGCCCAGCTCCTGCTGCCCCAGCTTTCTGGAGGGCCTCAGAGGACACGGGGGTGCAGCCCCAACCTGCTACAGTGTCAAATGATGGATCCTAGAAAAGCAACCGTGAGACGGTTGTGTGTGTTGTTAGCTGCCTGACTAATTGGCTTCTAGGTCAATTGTTTATTTTCTATAAATGAGATCTTTGAGAACCCGGTACTCCTCCATATGTAATGAATATAGGGTTGGGCTCTCTGTCCCTCAGCCTGTCCCTCCTGTGCCCTAACATATCAGACTAGCCGCAGGGGCTTGGAGCCTGGCCAGCTCAGTAGTCAAGGCAGCTTTCCCTGAATCCTCCTCTCCTTGTGCACAGGATGGCTCAGGCAGTGAGTGGCAGCAGATGCTCCCTCCCCTCCCTTCCCACTTGGTCGCACCCCCTCTCTTTCTGCACAGGTGGGAAGCAGAAAAAAGGGCTGTTCTTTCTTCCTCTTTGTGCCTTTCCTTGGAGCTCACTGTTATCCCATAATATCAAGTGTGGTTGGTTCCACTCTT
Organism: Martes martes; assembly: GCF_963455335.1. Taxonomy (NCBI): domain Eukaryota; kingdom Metazoa; phylum Chordata; class Mammalia; order Carnivora; family Mustelidae; genus Martes; species Martes martes. The sequence goes on from NW_027666664.1 coordinate 20,735, forward strand.
GAAGGCATTTCTGAGATAGCTTTGAGATGGCCCTTTGGTTCAGCTAGAAGCTAGAATGATCTTTCTGAGAAACCAGCTTGGGTCCTGTCGTCTCTTTCTGGAATCCTTTGTCCTCTCAGCATCGCATTCATTCATTCATTCACTTATTTATTTAAATTAAATTAAATTAAATTTATCTCTCTCTTCTGTCCTGGAGCTTTGCTACCATCACTCTGTGCAAGGGCCTGCTCCTATGTTATTTATTCACTTTCCCCTTTCTCACGCCCAGTGGCAACTCTTTGGAGGGACTTCACATGTACTTGCCATTTTTGTTGATGTATGTTCTTACAGAATGTCTACTCTTGATTTGTATGCATGCATGCAACCTCATTTTATATAAGTGGCATTGGCTGAGACATCATCGACTTTTTTCCCCCGTCTTCCTCAGCACTATGTTTTTAAGACCTGTCCATGTTGGTATGTGCCCGTCTATGCTGTTTTTTCCAGTTGCTCTATGGGACCCCGTGGTTTGGATCTACCACATTTTACCTCTCTGCTCTCTGGTGGACAACTCGACTGTCTCCAACTCCTCAACATCTCAAAGAATGGTACTAGGACTTGTCTTGTATGTACCCATCTACGGACATGTGCGGGAATTGGGGACACATCTTGTAGCAGGTGCGTATATCATCTTGACTGAAAGTTGTGCCATTCCTCTTCAGAATTACTGCACCACTCTTATTAAATCAAACAGTGGAGTATGATTTTGTATCCCCATATCTCCTCCAACATTTGGCATTATCCAGCTTTCTAATTGAGCACGTCTAATATATATAAAGTGATATCTCATTGTTGTTTTAATTTGCTTTTCTCTGATTATTAATGATTGTAAGCATCTCTTCAATGTGCTCATTAGCTTTCAAGTTTTGTCATCTCCAAATCGCTATTCATATCCTTTGGCCATTTTCCCACTGTCTTGACATTTTCTCCTTGTTGGGATACAGAAGTTCCTGATGTATTCTAGAAATAGAAGCCTCTTGCTGTTTTAGACATTGCCAATATCTTCTGTTCTGTTGTTCAGTACCTTTGCTTGTGGTTTCTTTGAACAAAAATCTTTTATTTCAATATAATAAAATTAACCCACTTTTTTTGCTGCCTTGTGGTGTTTGTTTTTGAAATTTTATTGAAAAGGTCATGGCCAATGTTACAAAGGAACAGAAAGAAATCAGAGGTGTAGGGATTGGAAGGAAAGTGATGAAAGGAACAATATCTGCAAATGATACGATCATCTACTCAGAATAACCAGAGGAATACACACACACACACACACACACACACACACACACACTATTAGAACTAATAATAGAGTCCAGCAAGATTGCTAGACTCCAGATCAACATACAAAAATCAATAGTACTTCTCTACCCCAGCAATAACCAACTTGAAAATAAAACATAAAAATGAGCAGTGCTTTTCTACCCAGACATGTATTTCATAAACTTTTTGCGCTTTGTTTACTTAAGGGAATTGGTTTTCTACTGCAGGATGTTAACAGATTCTCAGTATCCTGAGTGAAAAAGACCACAGACAATAGAGAGGAGGTCGGGGGCCAGTGAGAGGGTGACCCCACAGACTGGAAGGACCTATAGGTGAAGGGTCTTCACCATGTGTCACTGAATCTGTAAGTTCAGTGTTGTGTGGGAATCTCCCTGAGGTGAGGAAGAGATGTCCGTCTTTCTCTCCTCTGGATTCCCAAGACCTGGTGTCCACCACGACCAAGTGGGTCATCGATATTTATTGACAAGTGGTGTAACATATTTACCAAGGTCTTAGTGACCATTCATTCCCAGATTTCAGTTAAGTACCAAGAGAAAGCTTTGTAAGTAAGGAATTGATTTTGTCAGATGATCAGGGCACACTGTACAATATTTACCATCTTCAGGAATAGGATAAAAAAGTATTCTTGAGGATAGAGACTCTCTACATTTAAGGATTCCTTGGATTCCCCCCAGGTGAAGGCACACTTAAGCAAGGTGGTAAAAATCACACAACATAAAATTTGTCATTTTAGCCATTTTTAGGTACAGTTCGGTGGTATTAAGTGGATTCACACTATTGCGTACCATCACCCCCATCCATCTCCAGAACATTTCATCTTCCCAAACTGAAGCTGTGTACCCGTTAAATCCTCCTCCCCATCTCCTCCTCTCCCCAGCTCCTAGCAACCATCATTCTACTTTCTGTCTTCATGAATTTGACCATTGGAGAAAAGTTGTATAAATTTCCAATATTTGTTCTGGAAAATTCATGTTTCCAGTGTATGTTTTCAATATTTGTCCTTTTATATCTGGCTTATTACTCATGCTGTAGGATGTATCAGAGTTGCCCCCTTTTAAATGGCAGAATAATATGTGACCGTATGTCTATATCACAGTCTGTTAACCTGTTCTACTGTCGATGAACATGTCAGTTGTTTATACTCACTATTCGAAGACATATTTGATGTGTGCAGGATCTGGGCCAGGTAAGTCATGGGGATGCAGAAAAGTATAATACATGACTTCTCCCTCTGAATTTCTCATAGTCTTCTAGGGAATTATATCTGAGAAAGCATTTCAGTACAATCTGACAATCTGTGCATGTAACCCCACAGAAGGGAAACACTCTCTCAGGGCCTTCATTGGAACTGGGTCTTCTTGAAACATGAGTAGCTAGCATCATCTGGCAGACAGGGGGCATCTTGGTACTTCAGGCAGAGGGAGTGATTTGTGTACAAAGATGACCAGAGGCTGTTAAGTGGCTCAGTGTAACTAAAGCATTGATTATGTGGTCAGAGGAATATGTGTATTGAAGGGAATAAGAGTGGTAGGTCATCCTGGAAGAACAGATTGGGGCCAACATTTGGAGGGCTTTTTCCTAAAACTATAGGGAATTGTCTACAACCTAGCACAAATATATATAATATAGACAGATAGGGATATATCTTTCCTATATGATATATATAGTATCTTATATCTATCTATCATCACTATCTATCTATCATCTATCTATCTTTTTCCACAGAAGACACCATGTGGTTTTGTTATTGTTCTTTTGCTTAATAATATACATTGGCAATCTTTCTGTATCCACATATATAGAAAGAGAAAATGTCACTATGTTTTTGCAACTTCATGGTATTGTATGGATGTACCATAATTTATTTAACCAGTTCCCTACAGAAAGACATTCAGGTTGCTCACCAATTTTGCTTTTATAAGTAATGCTAATGAATAACCTTGCACAGACATCGTTTCACACGTGTGCAAGTATAACTGGAGGATAAATTCCCTAAAGTATAACTGATGGGTCAAAGGGTAGATACATATGTAATTTTGATAGATGGTGCTGATTTGCCCTCCACAGGGGTTATACCAATTCTTATTCCCAACAGCAATATGCGATGCCTGTCTCGCCATAGCCTCCCGCACAGTGTTCTCAAACTTCTGGATTTTTGCCAGTCTAATAGGTGTCAATGACATCTCGAGATAGCTTTAATTTGGGGAGCTCTCATTAAAGTGAAGTTGAGCTTCTTTTCCTGTGTTTAACCATTTTATTTCTTTTTCTGTGAGCTCTCTTGGCCCCATTTTCAACTTAGTCATTGTCTTTTTCTTATAAATTTCTAGGAAACCTTTATATATGAGTCATATTGAGCTTTTGGGTTTTTTTTAATCAAAAATTGTTTTTGAATTTATATGTACTTTCTTCTTAGTGTCTGAGATGGTCATATGCTTTTTCTTCTTACATCCTGTAGTAGGATGGCTTATTTAATGGATTCCTTACTAATTTACTGTTCCTCAGTCCCTGAAATAAATCCACTTTTTAAAATGTACTATTGTTTAATGGTCTAATGGATGCTGTACTAATATTTTATATCTGATTTTTACATCAAGCTACATCATAAGGTTAGACTATGGGTTTTTTTTTTCTGTTTTTGTTTTGTTTTTTTCCCAGTCTTTATGAGGTTTAGGTGTTATGTTGTATTTGCTTCAATAAAAGATTTTGGGGCATTTTCTTCTTTTTTGCCGGACCTACAACAGTTTACACATTATTGGATCTGTTTTTTTTTTTTTTTTAAATCTTATAAAATTTCCCCAGGGCTAGCCTTTTTCCAGTTCCATTTTTATCAAAAACTTCAGGCAGTTTTTTTTAATTGAAATTGTTCTACTTACATTTTCCATCTCTTTAATATTTTCTTGCATTTTCTCCTGCCTCTCTTGTGACCGGGTTAGTGGACTCTCTAATTTCTTGCTCTTCTTTTCCTGAAGACACAGCTTGTGGGTTGATTCTTTAGTTCTGTGTGTTTCTAATGTTCTAACATATTAATTTTTTTCTTTATCAGCTCTTTAATTTTCACCTCTGTTTTACTCCTAATGTTTTAGTCAGAGGCCCAATTTATTTGCTTTTATTCTTTATTTTCTATTGACCTAAGTTTCTGGGTTGATGACTTTCTCTGAGTGTTTTTCAGTGACACACAGATTCTGATACACCGTGTTCTCACTATTGTTTTTTGGAAATTCTTAATTTGGGGACTGTGCTTCCTCTTTGGCCCCAGATTATATCTAAGAGTGATTTTTTAAAATTTAGTTTAAATTTTCAGGTGAAAAGAATTTTTTTTTATTTGCCAATTTTGTTACTTACTTCCATTTTTATTACATTGTGATCAGCGAATACTGTCTATATTGTTTCTGGTTTTTGAGGATTTATCAGGGTTCCTTTGTGGTCTAGAATGTGATCAATTCTTTCATTAATATTTCATGGGCATTTGAAAAGAAAATAAATGATCTGTTGTCAAGGTGTGTAATCTGTATGGCTCAGTACAGTCTGTGTTATTAATTAGGTTATCTGGGGCGGCTAGATGTTAAGTTTTTGCCCACTTGATCTGTCGCCGATGGAGAGTGTTGAATTTGAATTGTCCCCCGCTGCTGGTGTCTCTGGATTTTCCTGTATCTCCTGCAGTCCTGCTTGGTTAATGTTGCCACTGTGTCATCTGAGGCATGGGTGTTCAGAACGGTCATATTGTCACTGTAGATTTTTCCCTTTATCTTCGTAATGCAACCTTCTACATCTCATTTTATGGTTTTATTCTGAATCCTGCCTTCTCAGATATTAGCGGCATAGCCTCCACTGCTTTCTGTTGACATCGGTCTGGTGTGCCTTTGGATATCTTTCTATTTCCAGCTTTGTGAAACAACTTGGTGATGTGTGTCTTTTGAATACATCTTGTAGTTGACTTTGCTTTTTGGACCAACCTGAAAATCATTTTCCTAGATCAGCTGAGCCCATTTACCTGACACTTATTTGGTCTTAGAAATGTCATTGTGTATTAGATTTTTGTTTGTTCCTTTAAGTCCTCTACTCTGTAATCGATTTTGTTTGCTTTGGGTTCCCTGATTTTTTTTTTTAATTTTAAATTTTTTTTTTAAGATTTTTGTTTTATTTATCTGAGAGAGAATGAGTGAGAGAGAGCATGAGAGAGAAGAAGGTCAGAGGGAGAAGCAGACTCCCCAAGGAGCTGGGAGCCCGATGCGGGACTCGATCCTGGAAGTCCGGGATCATGATCCAAATGAGCCACCCCGGTGCCCCTGGGTTCCCTGATTTTTAAGAGGGTTTATATTTTGTTCTAGCCATGACTCCCATAACTTTGTATGACATCTTTAGTTCTTATCTCCTTAGACACTATCTTTTCCGTTCTCTATCATGATTAAGGTTACAATTAGCATATTTCCTTTTCCTTCCCTCCTCTTCTTTTGTTTTTCACCATCCAACTTTAGTCTGTAATATTATTTTATTGCATTCCTCAGTGCTTAGACATATGGACATGATTTTGTCCCCAGATATATCACTTTTGAATGATACCCTTTAATACCAAGGCAATAGATGTGACACGAGTGTTTCTTCTTTGTAATCTTTCTTCAGTGATATCATTGCTTCTCCCTCCCCCCCCCCTTTTTAAGTCACAACACAGCGTTTGGTCATAGTTTTTAGCTGCTATATGACAACATGACTGTTCATGAGGGTTTTCCATTTTATGTTTTACTACGCTTTTCCAATTTTTCCTTCCATGGTTTTGTAGAGAAGCCTTGTTATTACTCATCATTGGGTGTATTTGATTTTCCTCTATCAGGTATTAGCATGAGTTCTAGGGAAGGGTAACAGGGGTAGGATGGGGGCAGGCCACATTTCAGATTTCACAGGCCAAGGGTTTTCCTTTCTCTGCTGCCTCAGAGACACACCGCGTCATGCAACTGTGACTCCCTCTGTCACTCTATCCCCCCAGCTAACTGTGCTCCTGGCACAAGCCTTCCTCGCTCTCCTTTATAGCCATTGTTGGAATCAGGGATCATTTGGCCCTTTAGGCTGAGTCTTTTTCCTTGAATTAATGTCTTTTTTTGGTCTTTCCTGAGCTATCCGATCACCGAATCCTCCAGCCACACACAGATCTCCTTTTCACCGCCTCTTACGTGGTTTCTGCCCAGTCACATCTGTTTTGACAACCTTACACACATCTGGATTCTTGCCTGGCATTTGTCTTTGAGTTTCCCTGAAAATTTATAAGCATATTTTTTCGTTTGTTTCCCATCTTACTTTTGTATGTTTTGGGGGAGGGGGAAAACCCTGAAAATGGTGAAGCAGGATTGAAGCCTGAAGTCCAGTGAACATCTTGACCGAGTCATGGAATCAGTCCAAATGGAGGGTGAGGGAAAGATGGGGTGATGGCCTGGGTTTCCAGTCTGTGCAAGCTTAAGGAATAGATGGTGTGTCTGATTTACCCTGTTGAGTTCTGTAGGCCTGTGGGACACCCAGGTGGAGATGTTGAGTAGTTAGTCTTCTATACAAATTTGGAGCTCAGGGAAAGAGGTAAGGCATGAAAGGCAAAGATCATTATTATTTTATTGCTTCTGCCATTTATTGAGAGCTTGTTATGTTTCAGGGAGTATATAAATATAGTCTTGTGTAGTCCTAGAAAGAAAACAGGCTCAGAGAAGCGAATTCACCCTGCCAGCAACTGGCAGAGTTGATGTCTGAACCCAAGTTTCTCTGATACCCAAATCCATGAATATGCAGCCTCTTGAGTCATGGCACCCTCTCCAATGGGTTCACCACATTGTCTTGGTGAATGGTCTGAATGTGAAGGTAACGTAGCATGGTCCACTGCATTCCATTCCCTCAGTGTTTTTGCAGAAATTGGATCAGTAGGAGCAGGAGCAAAACACCTCTCAGTGTCTCAACTGAGGACTTGGGCATAGTGGGCAGACCTAGGTCAACCCCAGGAATTCTGGGTTCTACCACTGTGGGTGACGGCAGAACTTGTGGTTGAATGACCTGGCACTGGGTTGTCATACATACTGACTCGGGCGGCAAGATGCAGACACAGCCCTCAGTGCTGTGCCTGGAAGCGCTAAGACATTTGCATGGCCTTACACCCTCATGGGTGCTGGGATAAAGACACTTGCACCAAACACACAGCAATAACTTAGAGACCTGAGTTTTGCATGGCATTTTTTTTTCCTTCCCCTGTTTATAAAAAGGTATTGACTGATTTGAATTGGACCCAACAGGAAATGGTAAATGTTAAAAAGAGAACTGTCCAAATAAGATGGCATTTTTCTTTGAAGTACAGTGCCCCTCTGATGTCCCCAGTGATACCAGGTGTACTGGATAGAAATAGATGTTATAGAAAAGGCAATGATACATTGATTTTTCAGAAATCGCGTTCTTTCACCATGCATGTGTGTATGTGCTCTAAGGACATTGGTCATGGAGCAGAAATGTAAAAATATATATATTTTTTAGATTCATGTCACCTAGATGTGTGATAAATGTTACAATAGATTGTTTTGTACTCTATTAATTATGTTTTTTAATATTTCATTTCCAAATGAAAGAGAGCACTGCCCCTGCAGTGGCTACTATGTGCTGAGCTTTGGGAAAAGAGAGTTACATTAGGTGAGGTGATCAAAGGAGTTAAGAAACAGAAAATGCTGAGACCAGGTCTGAAACATAAAAAGTTTTATGAGCACACATGCTCTTTTTGTCGTCGCAAACAAAATAATATTTCAGATGAAGAGACCGATGTGTGGACATACTTGATCACTTACTGAGGGTTGTATGGTAGTTAAGAGGAAAGTAAGGTCTATATCAAGTTCCTCTATGCTCCAAAGCCAGACATTAACACTGTCCCTCCCCACGAAAAAAGTGACTTGCAATGGGCCTTCTTGTGATGAATTTCTGTGATGAGATGCACAGAAGTGAATTTCAAGATTTTTTTCCTGAATAATGAGGCAATTTTCTCATCCCTGAATAAATAAATAGATTAAATAAATAAACAAATAAACAAACAAATGCAGGAAATGGACATAGGAGCACAAATAAAGATGGGGTTTACTGATAATTCTCACTGGGCATTCAGAGACCATAGATATGCCGATTTTGCATGACCATGTCTATGCAGTCATCAGTATCCACAATTTACACACAATATGCAATTCTTATTGGTTAAGGTTCATTTCCTTCAGACCAGGGAGAATGCCAAGGGCTCATGGAGATATATTTCATCCAATGCCTCCTTTTAACTTTGATTTCTTGCCTTTCAGAACTCACTGTCAACCTTATTCCTTCCAGATCATTCTGAGCATCGCCAGCCAGAATGAGTTACATTTTCTTGTTGTAAACTTTCCACTTTGACACACACACACACAGAGTTGTTTTTGACTCCTTTTCTCTTAAAAGAAAGACCTGCTCTCTCTTTTTGTGTGTGTGTGAATTGCAAGTGGCAACACCTGTGTTTTCAGCCACCAAAGCACCGTGACCGCTACCTAGTTCTCTCATTTCTCATTTTGGTTTCAAGAATGTTAAGAGGCCCACTGTCGAGTAGGAATTAACATCTTCCCTCACTCTTTCTCTTTGGCTGCTTTGGACAGGCAAATAACAGCCGGTATCTACAGTGATGTTACATTTAAGGGTTATTACCTATAGACTCTTTATATATTCAGGTGTAAACTACCTTCCCATCTCCATTTATTACATCCTTAAGCAAGAGAATGAATTCTCTGCATGGAGATTGCCGCAGCATCTGCTTCCATTAACATTAATGCCACAGTTACAAGCGGGAGTAGCTGGAATGAAGATTCTTGAGCTGAAGTTAAATAGAGTCAGTTAATCCACATTTTTAGGTCCCTTCAGAAGACTGAGACTAGGAGGAAGAATTGGGAAAGTATCTGCCAAAATGCTTTCAATAGAAAATAACAGAAAATCCAACTCAAACTGAGTTAAAACAATCAAGAGAATCTATTTGACTCATTTCACTGAAAAATCTAGAGGTACACAGCTTCAGGTGAGGGTTGATCCAGCAACTTGATGATTCTGTCTTGACATGATATTAGTTATATATCACTATGTAACAAATCACCAAAACATTAGTCATTTACAACAACAAAAACTATTTTTTTTAAAGCTGAATGTGATTTTTTTAATTTCTTTTTTTTTTTAAATTTCTTTTCAGTGTAACAGAATTCATTGTTTATGCACCACACCGAGTGCTCCATGCAATACGTGCCCTCCATAATACCCACCACCTGGCTCCCCCAACATTCCACCCCCCGCCCCTTCAAAACTCTCAGATTGTTTTTCAAATGTTATGCCTGAGTTTTCGAGTCTGAGAGACCACCAAGGAGCCAACACCGATGTAATCACATGAGGGTTTATTTGACAAGCTTAAGCTTGGGTCCAAGTATACCTGACACAGCGGAGTAGGGACTTGGACCCTGAACCAGACTACAGTCAGAGTTTTTAAAGGCAGAGTAGGGGTGGACTTGGTGGTGGGTGAGGACAAAGGGGATGTTCAGAAGGGCTATCAGGATAAAGAAGACTGTCAGGATATTGGAGGCCTGGTTATTATCAAGCCAAGGCCGTTTTTCCCTCTATTGAGGCACTAACATGAAAATAGTTGGGAGTTTCCTGGTGGAATGTCACATTCCTCCTATCAAGCGTCCTTGTTAATGAGATTTAGCACTGGGACATTCGTAAACCAAGGGAGACTCTTGTCTTGCAGGATTGTGATCTCTGCAAGTTAACTATTTGTTCACACATACTCTTGAGGGGAGGGGAGCGGGTGGAGGGGAGCGGGTGGAGAGGGGGTGCAAGGTGCCAGCTTTTGCTTTGTCAAGATGGCTGTACTTATGTCAGGGCTAGACTCGAGGTGGGTACAGCCTTGTTTTTCTTGGCCTCCACACAAAAACTATTTTTTATCTCATAGTTACTGTGGGTTAGGAGTTTGGGAGCAGTTTCACTGGGCAGTTCTGGCTCAGAATCTCCATGGGGTTGCACTGAAGATATCGGGTGGTTCTGTAGTCACCTGAAAGCTTGCTGGGCCAGGAGGATATGCATCTGAGATGGCTCATTTGTTTGGTGGGCAGACTGTACTGACTGCTGGTTGCAGGAAGGCCTCAGTTCTTCCCCACATGGGCCTCCTCACAACATGGCAGCTGGCTTCCCCCAGAGCAAAGCACCCAAGAGCCAGAGAGCCAGGTGGAAGCTATTTGTTTTATGGCTGAGCCCTTGAAGTTACAGAGTGTGATTCCTACCACATCCTGTCCATTAGAAGGGCTTCAGGATGGAGGGGGTAGCAGGGTGATGGGTACTGAGGAGGGCACGTGCTGTGATGAGCATTGGGTGTTATACGTAACTAATGAATCATTGAACGCTACATCAAAAACTAATGATGTACTCTACAGTGGCTAACTGAACATAATAAAAAATATATATACGCAGTAAAAAAAAAAAAAAAAAAAAGAAAAGAAAAAAGCAGGTCACTAGATCTGGCCCATCCAAGGGGAGAAGGATTAGGTGCCAGCCCCAAGGGAGGGCATGTCAGGTGAGCAGTGAGTGAGCAGATCTCCCCCTTTATCCATGGTTTCCCACTTCAGCATTCGTGGCCTGGGAGCCGATGACACTCCTTCTGATGTAGTGTCACAATGCCTCTGTCATTCACTTCCTTTCACTGAAGCACGTAGGCACTTTAACCTCTCATATCATCACCATAAGAAGAAGGGTGAGTATAGAACAATGAAGATATTTGGAGACAGAGAGAGAGAGACCACCTTCACAAAACTTTTAGTACAATTTATTGTTATAATCGTTCTATTTTAATACTATTCTTGTTCATCTCTTATGGCGCATAATTTATAAATTAAACCTTACCATATGCATGTATGCTTAGAAGAGAACAGTCTGTGTAGGGCTCAGTACTATCTGCGGTTTTGGCCATCCACAGGAGGGGTGGAGGAGAGGGGGGTTGAAATGCACTCCTGCAGATCCCGGCGGGAGGGACACCTGCGCTTGAAAACCGTGAGCACTCCACTCAGCAGCTCACTCCCGGCTTCCCCTAGTTCTGAAGTGACTTCGGCAGCGCCTTGCCTCTGGTTCCCCGCTGCAACCAGCAGAGAAGGGCGTGTCCCACAGCTTCCATCCGATTGGACAGCTGAGGTCCTGCCTGTAAACAGCGTCCTTGTGGCCAGGTGGATGAGATTACTCTGATTAGTTTAGGGCCGGAATACTTTAGGCTAGATTAGCCCCAGGATCAGAGCTGGGGAGGCATCCCATTCCCTGGATGCACACAGGTTGCCTGGGGCGGGGGCGGGACCACAGGTACCACCCGGGCTCTAGGACGGAAGAAAAGGGGGAGGATCCCGGGTGACCACTCTGGGCGCTTCCATACTCAGGCTTGTGTGCAGTGGGGGTGGGCCTGCCGTGGGTGGAGTCTGTCTTCTTCCCTTAGACTATAAGATCCCCGAGGACCTGGACTTAGGTCTGCTTCATTGAATCCTGACCACCTAAAACAGTGCCTGGGACACAGTAGGTGCTCAATAATTATCTGCTTACTCTTTGTTATGGATTGCTGTCCATGAGCAAATGGTTTGCGGTCTTTCTGCTCTGTGTTTCCATCCTCAGGTGGGTCTCTGGTGGCCCCCGGGCATGAGGTCTGAACAAGGTAGTGGGAGGTTTGGGGAATGGTCGCTGCCAGAGTGAGGAGAGGTGTGGGCGGGTGAGCAAGAGAAATAAATATCTCTCCCTAGCATTGGACTTAATGCTTAATGCAAGCCCTCATTTTGTCAAGTCGGAGAGGACAATGTTAGCATAGCTGGGGTTTTCCCAGGCTCCTCTAGACTCCTGGAGAGTGACAAGGTATCTTTGGGATGGAGTGGCTGTGGGGTGTCCGTGGTCATCTCTCTATCCAGTGCTGGGTCAGGGCTGGGTCCGGGTGGCCTGTGGATGGTTTCCTCTTGCTGGGGCTGAACCCTGCGTGGCGGGGGATTGGGCCCTTCAAGGGGACGTGTCAGCACCTGTCCTCTCCGTCTTCTCTGTTCTGGAAGGTTGGTTTTCTCTGTGGCAGGCAGCTTTGTGCTGACTCGTCCGTCTTCTTCCCTGTCCGCTCCTCAGGCCTTGGGGTGTTCTTGTTCTCTTCTTTTCCAGGCTTAGACTTTCAAGACGGAAAATCATAAGAGAATGATTTTTCTGTTTTCTGTTAGCCATCTCCTCACCGATGCAGTGAGCCTCCGGTTGTTTGAGTGGGAGGGAGGGCCGAGGGATCACAGAAGATCCAGAAGGACGAGAGTGTTGGTTACCCCATGCGGGGGCAGGGAATGGAAAGTTGCTTAAGGGTACAGAGTTCGGTTCGTACGTGGAAAGAGCTCTGGAGATCAGTATGCTTTAAAATGGTTAAGATGGCAGATTTTGTTCTATGTATTTTACTATAATTAAAAATAAAATTAAAAAACCAAAAAAAAAGGAATTAACTTATAGGATTATGTCTTTTTTTTTGGGATTATGTCTTATTTTAGGCTGTCTTAAAATGATTGAGTGACAAAAATCCCCAGCCAATAAATCCTTTTCTATTGACAAAAAAAAAAAAGGAGAGAGAAACCAAAAAATGATCACTATTGGGAAATGAAACTGTCCCTCTTCAGACTGGACTGACAGCCAGGCAGTGGGGGAATGTGGACATGGAGCGTGGCAGGGGCTGGGGCTGGGGCCATCAGCGACGTTGGGGACATGGGGACAGGGCTGAGGCTGGAGGAGCGGCCAGGGGCACCTGCAGGAAGTGCAAAGGCAGGGTGTGCCTGCGGGTGGTGGGATGGGGCTATGATTAGGATTCAGTGCAGAAGCAGCACAGAGATCACACGGAAAAGGTGTCTCTTTGTCTGCTTTTAAGAAAACGGCTGGGGAAAGCAGCAGCTTTCTGTCAGGTAAGGTCTGCAATTCAGACAGCATGAGCAGGAGCAGAAACTGGGCCATTACCCAGTTTGCTAAATGAAAGCAGGCAACAGTCACAGTGGGCCGTCAGCTCCTTACAGGCACTGCTGCCCTGTGCAGAGTGGGGCCAGTGGCAGCCGGTGGCAGACTCACTGTGTGTACCCCGACAGCCCGACCTGCGCCATCAGCCTCTCCTGCCTCCCCAGACCAGATCTTTCTCCCATGCAGCTCCGAGATGAGTGTGTGTGTGCACACGTGCACGCTATTTCAGATCACGTTACATGTGTTCAGACTCACGAATGCTCAGTGATGCTCTCATTTTTCCAGCGTGTGTCTAGGGAGCCAATAGGACTACTGGCTAAAACATGTCAGCTCAATGAGAAAGGCTTCTAGAATAGGAAGTTTTGTGTTCCGCCTGCACCTGGACCCAAACCGAAAAGGACCACCTATTAGGACGTCAGGACGGACTTTTACTACAGGCTTTCTGTGTGGCTTGTCTGTGCGTTGCCCTCAATAGAGGAAAAGCACGGATGAAATATTCCTTTGTGTTAAGGATGGGCTAACCGTAAAATGGTCACCGGCGAAGCCGATGGGAGGCCGGGGGAGCCAGCCTCTTGAACTGGGCAGGGTGGTTTGGGGGCTGTTTGGGGGCAAGGGCAGGTTCACAGAGCCCTGGGCTTTCAGAGACCCCAAACCAAAAGTACCCCCCTTCCCTCGAGGTTGCTGCCCAAAACCAGCCGAGGGGAACCCACAGGAACTTAATGAAATTCACCAGAATCTGGAACATTTCTAATGAAAACGGGATTTTCTTATCTTTTCTTCCATAGACTGTTTCTGATTAGTAGTTCAGAGCTCGGTGGAATTAACCATATATCACTTTAAATGTTTATTTTATGTCCGGCTTATTCTAACATTTTTATTCATCTTAATGAGAAGTAATTGGGCCTCCTATTGCAGTGTTTCATTTAAAAAGGGGGAATATTAATAAGGAATGAAAGCGTGCTAAAATCCATAACTATCTTCCCAGCTTTTACCATGCTTCCATCTATCCCCGAAGTCACTATTTTAGATGGAAAATGGTATTCAATGCTTTTGAAGCCCATCCTTCTTGGGGCTGGCGATGCCTTTATTGTATGTCATTATGTCTTTTGGGAATCCTGACATTAAAACATATCCTTGGTTCTCACTTAAGCCAATTTTATAGGGCAGGGAAAGAAAAGACAACATTTTGCAGTGAAAACACCTTCTCCCATCTGGCAAAATGGCTTTCTGGACTCTATTGTGGCTCATTGTCTAAAAATAGGATGAAGACAAATTGTTATCATTTGCGAAAGCCCATGACAATAATGATAAATGAACAAATTTTTTTGCCCTCTGAAGTCATTGCTTAAGGCTTTCTCTGGGATCAACAATGTTAAACTGGTAAACTTTCTTCATCTGCATCCGCAGAAGGTTTACAAATGGCTTTGTAAACAATTTTAGCCAGAGCGTTAATCTCCCCTACAGAACGAGGGCTACGAGAGAAATGATTGATTTGCAATTTAAAATGACACTGAAACCCCTGAAACAGATATGAAAGAAACTTTCAGTGAATAATGTTTTAGTTGACAAGAAAAGATAAGGCACATCTTTCATCTGATAGTGGGCTGTTTTTGATAAATATTGTTCATAATGGAGAATTTTGGAATCATTAATGTGTGGCTAGAACATTACTACTTTTTGACTGGGACTTCAAAAACCAGTTTCTTTGGGCAGGAGTTTTGTTACATGGAAAAAAAAGAAAACTTGGGGAGATGCTCAAAAGGTACCCATCAAATTACTCTTATTCTATTTTGTTTTTGACCTGAGTCCATGCCGGTAAATGGGGAGGACGAGCTTGCAAAGCCGCGTATGCCCTGGTTGTCACTGGGCTGAGGCATCACGAATCCCACCATTTCCGGAATTAAGGGTGGGTTAATGTTGCTTTTGAATTTCCTTTTGGTGGCACAACAGGTCAAATAGAAAGGGATGGGTCCGGGGGGGGGGGGGGGGGCGCCTGGGTGGCTCGGTCAGGAGTCTTAGCTCCTGTCTGCATCCCAGGGTCGTGAGTTCAAGCTGCACGTTGGGCCCATGCTGCGTGTGAAGCCAACTTAATAAAAAAGAAAGAAAGGCAGGAAGGGAGGAGGAGGGGAGGGGTAAAGGAAGGAAGAGAGGAAGGAAGAAACGGACGGGACATGGAAGTGAGTCAGTCATTCCTCTGCCTCTCTGCTCCTTTACTCACGTGGTGCGCAGTGGGCCCCAGCCACCAGCCCACTCCCAGTGCAGTCGTGCTGGTGCTTAGGCAAGAGCTGGAGGCTGGGGCGTGGGCCTCACAGCATCTCCCGGGAGCAGAGGGGTCGTGGTGCCTTGCATATACCGGGCATCAAAGACTAGACCCTTGAGAGAGCCTGTCTGCCGTGCTCTGTCATCAGCCCCACCCAGTTCTGGACTTCTTTTTCCAGATCCCTCGTCTTTGCCTCATCGTCCCACTCTCATCTAGCAACGACTGTCTTCAGAGTCCGGGGTACCTTGCCGGGGTGCCCCACCTCTGGGAACTTGGGCGGGTGTACCATGTGGATGACAGCCAGAGCACTCTCTCACAGCACTCTGTGCCTTGACGACCCCCCTCACAGCCACTGTGGAGTTGCCTGGAGGGACTTCCTGGGCCAACCTACCTGGTGACTGACAGATGCCCTCCCCCCCACAGCACCCCCCTCAGGCAGGGTCTGGGCAGTCACTTCATCCCATCCAGCGCTTTGTCCATCAGGATGCTCCGAAACATGACATGAGTAAAATGATAAAGATTACGGCCCAAAGGGTACCAGATAGCAATCCAAACTATTTGTTCCAGATCCTTCTGCATGACGGAGATGTCCAGAGCCAAGCCTTTCCATACGGGTCAGTGGGACATGCTTAGCATCATTAAAACTATTCCACTTATGCTGAATTTTAATTAGCATCCTGTTAGTGAACAGTGGACAGGAGGCCTCCTCTATGCTAGACACAGTCGTGGGTGCTGGAAATTCGGAGAGGAAGCCATCAGACACAGTTCTCTGTCCTCACAGAGCTGCTTTATGTCAGTGGTGACCTTGCTGCAGACCATAGCGCAGCAGTGCATATCAGTGCCTTTACCAAAAACCTTGGGACATCTGTGCTCTAAGTATCACTTTAATTCTGCTTCTTGCAATGTAAACTTAAAGCATTTTAGTCAGATTTTCAAAGTTCTTTCTGCTGTCTGCCCTATCAGTCTTGTATCTAAGTGTTATCGATCGAATGTCTGTGGCCCTCCAAAGTTCACACTGACACCATCTCCAGTGGGATTGTATTTGGAGGTGGGGACTTTGGGGGGGCGCTTAATAGGTCATGGGGTGAAGCCCTCATGAGTGGGATTCGTGCTCTTGTCAAAGAGACTCCAGAGAGCTCCTTTACTCCTCCCACCATGTGAAGTCACAGAGAAAAGACAGCTGTCTATGAACCAGGAAGCCCGCCCTCACCAGGCACTGAATCTGCCAGCACCGTAACCTTGAACTTCACAGTCTCCAGAACTATAAGAGACAGGTTTCTATTGTTTATAAGCCTTTCAGCCTATACTGTTTTGTTATTGTGGCCCAAATGGCTGAGTATACATAGCAATAAACAGAATACGTTGTTTCTCTTGGACCCCATGGTGCTTCCAAACTGAACTTCACACATACCTACACAACCATAGCAAACCCCAGCATTAGCACCCGCTGGTTGGGGGCTACTATCTCTCCTTCCTGCTGTACAGCTGGGCAAGGACTTACCCGTCCTCCTCAGAAGATGTCAGTTTGACCCCTCGTTCACTGAAGAGCCCATGGCTTGGCTACAGTCCAATCCCTCCACACACTCCAACACCTAATCAGGGGGAATCCTGGCAGAACCCCCTCTTGTCTCCCATGGGACCCTAGAGGCTCAGCCCTCGGACGTGCCCCAAGGTGGCCCTCATCAAGAAACATGGGCAAGTGGGCCGTGTGTGGGCTTGGAGACCAGACTCCTGGCCTCAGCTGGCACACTCAGAAGGTCGCATGTCAGTGATGGGTGTGATCCTTTGGTGGGGGGGGGATGGTGGGGCAGATGTAGTTTCCCTCCCCACTTCCTCCATCTCTTTTCTGCTTTCCTCTCCTGCACTCTTCTCATTGCCACTGTTGGTGCAGGAATCAGAGCTCCTGATTTTGCCCTACCTGTGCCCCAGGAAGGGGCCATTGCACATAAGGTCCGTGAGCCCACAGAGGGCCGGACTCCATGTCCCAGAGCCTGGAAATTACAGGGCAAGGAGCCCTGGGACCTCCCCAGTCCTCTCCCCAAGGAAACTGGGTGAGAATGGTGGAGACCCCGAGTCACTCTCTGGGTGCTCCTGGGGCTGCATCTTAGAGACGCCCGCCCGTGGTCACCAGCCACAGCAGCCTGCCCGAGAGACGATGTCACCGGGCTCCATCGACCTGGCCTCGACCGTCGGAAGGCAGAGCTGCTCCCGGGGCCCGGTGGAGACACATGCTCTCATTTCAGAACAGCGAGAAAGGGTGTCTGATGTGATAAAAGCCCGGCTCCTCCTCACCATCCCTTTTAAATAATAAGCAGGAGCTCCAGCAATCCCACTTAAACACTAAGTGCATAAGGTATAAATTGCTTTGATAACCATATTCATCCCCTACCTTATGTTTTGAAGTATTCCAACTTGCTTTCGTTTTATTAATGTATTTCTTTTATCTTTCATCTGAATAGTGTTCTCTATGTAAAGTGACCAAATGTGATTAATGATGAATAGATTAAGATAGGACAGGGTGTTTGAAAAATGACTTAAACTGCATGTAAGTCACTGGCTACAGTCCCAAAATGCAAATTCCGGTTCAGTTAATGACTGGAAAATCACGATAGCCCAACTGCATGCGCTTTTGCATTATTTAAAATTACTTTATAAACAATAAATAATTAGCATTTTATGTTAGGACAAGTTAATTATTTCTTAATTATTTCTATAGGCATTAGGGCCCCAGAGCCGAAAGTTTCAGTCTCAGTGACACGTGGGCATCCCCTCTGATACCTGGCCGGCCCTCGTCTGTAAGTCACGGCTTCACTTTGCAAACAGTGCGGGAGAGTTCACGTCCCGTTGGAGGTCGGCGCTTTATTAAAACGTCTGCAATCATCTCGTTTGCAGGAAGCTGCTTTCCCGAAGAGTCCGTGCATTTTCCTGGATGGGGTCTCGGGGAGGGAAATTGTTTGTGTGCCCGCCCTTCCCCTGACAAACGAGCCTTATCATCCGGGCAGCTCGGCGCTCTCGCTCACCCTCTCAGGGGCTGGGGAGCTTTATGAAAAATAAATTAATAATGCATACTAAATTACATCTGCAAGAGACGTTTAGGTGTATACCGCAGTCTTCAAAGATGATTAGATTTACGTTTTGTTCAAGGAGACTTGTCACCCCATCTTCCAGGCGTGTCTTGAACTGCAGAGTGTGCCAGGGCGCTCCGAGCGCAGCCGGCTGCCCTGTGCGGTCACGGTCATGGGGGCTCGCTTGCTGGCCTGAGCTCCCAGCCGTGGTGGTGCCCCGTTTGGGCCAGCAACCGGGGGAACCCGACGCCGAAGGAGAGGTGATGGCACGTCCGAGAAGGAAGCCAGAGGCTTCTGTGGGGCAGCGGCCCTCTGCAGGGTCTGCAAAGGGACCCCCTTGTCCTTGGGTTTGGGGTCCTTGGCGTAGAACCCGAAGGCATCTCCATCCCACGCACTGGACACGGAAGGGAAAAGCGGCCTGCAAGGTTGTCGGGGATTTTTGTGGGTTTGTTTGTGTTGTGTTGTTTTGTTAAACCACAAAGACCAGAGAAATACAGTGGCATTGACGGTTAAACCCTCGTGCCTGCCCGGCGGTGTCCGCTCGCGGAATTCGCTGCTTTTGTCGTGGGAGGAGAGTCGGTATTTATCAGGGTTCAGAGCCAGTTCAGCCACACACTTGACAAATTATTTGTGGAATTGTTGTATTCATAGTCACTTAAATAAGAATCTGTCAACACGAAGGCTGAGCTTTGTTGCAGCGGGTCCCCTGGTTTTTCCTGAACACCCAGAGAATGATGGATTGGAAGTAATGCAAATTCACTACCATTTTATATGCTGGTGCCTTCCTCAGAGACAGGGAACATAGCTCAGGATCATCTTGTAAAAGGCCGTAACTGTAAAGGCCGCTTCTGTGCTGGAAGTCTTGTCCTGTCTTCCTTTTTCTTCCTCCTCCTCCTCCTCTTTTTTTCTTTTCTTTTCTTTTCTTTTCTTTTCTTTTCTTTTCTTTTCTTTTCTTTTCTTTTCCTTTCCTTTCCTTTCCTTTCCTTTCCTTTCCTTTCCTTTCCTTTTCTTTTCTTTTCTTTTCTTTTCTTTCTTTTCTTTTTTCTCTTTTCTTTTCTTTCCTTACTTTTTTTTCTTCTTCCCCAGAGGGGCCTCTAGAACAGGAAAATGGAATTCGAGTATTTTCCTCACATTCCATTTTAGAAAGTACGCCTCACAGCAGGTGTGCATGCTGGCTTTTTAGGCTAACTCATACATATGCTTAGCCATGCTCCGTAATTAAGACAAACTGATAAATAAGATTATTGGGTTCTATGGCAACTGAAAAGTTAATACTCCGTTGCTGGGTGTTAAGTCTTAACTCTTAAAGATAAAGTAGAAAAAAAAAAAGATGAAGTAGAAAAAAAAAAGAAAGGAAGAAAGGAACAGGGCCAGAGAGGTTGGTGGGACAGGTATGTATGTCCTGCCTTTCAGTCAGTTCCGTGTGGCCTGTGGGGCTCCTTACGCTTGGGGGGAACAGAATTTTCTTCCTGCTCTGCAAAGAGGGCAGAGCTGGGCTCTCTCTGCCCCCCTGGCTTGCGAGGAGAGGAGGTCTTCCCAGGTCTGCCTTCCAGGATCCTAAGGCTCGAAGGAGCATCACCAGTGCCGTTACTTAGGGCTGTGGCTGTCTCAGTTCTGGCTGGAGATTCCGGGACTGGCCCACGAGGTCTCCCTCCCTTGCCTGGACAGGAGTTCTCACGAATGACAGCAGCGCTAGGGAAGACTTTGGTTCTGGATCTCTCTGGGCATTCCATAACTTCTCTGAGCCTCGGTAGATTCACAGGCTGGGGAAACCTCCCCTGACACCTTGGGTAGACGGAAATTCTGTAACTCCACTGACACCAACCTCTAACTTGGGAACAGTGACTAAAGACCAGCTCCCACGACAAGGCCCCAAAAGGAATGAGACTCCCTTTGTACCATTTCCCTTCCATTAGACGCTTTTCGAAGGAATCCTGTTGCCTACAACTATATCCTTTTAAGCTGCAGTGCCTTGCACAGCGGAGTGTCACATCTGTGGCCCCCATTTTTTAAAAAGCTGCTGGAGAGCAGCGAGAAAAAAAAAAAATAGGAAAACCCAATGTGAAAACAAAAATCCCACGTTATATAACACATCCCCTCAATACCACTGAAAAATATATGTAATATTTTGAAATCACTGACTAATTATTTCTAATCACTCCATAATAATTTATGGAGACACTCGCTCCTTTGGACGTGTTCCTGTTTTGATCTAAATGTATTCCCGAACACGCTGTCGAACCTCCCAGTTTGGCAACTGATTTGGTTTTGCTGAATTTCCTTCATGTGTCCAGATCTCTTGCCAATGAGGCTGTGGAACATATTTTGACAGCTCTGTCGCTAAGTTTGTTGCTACTTGTGTCTGGAACGGGTATCCAATTTCAGAGATTAATCTGTTTGTTTCCTCCCCGTTTGTGATGCCTGCAGGATGCCACTGGTTTGCCTGGAGCTGCTCCTGTGGGCAAGGAGGGGTCAGGCCCTGTTTGCTTGGCCGGGGGAGTGCACAGGGCATCTCGGCTCTCGGGTGATGTGCCTGGCACCCGGAGCCCGGCTATGGATGTGGCCGTTTTATACCAGCATGACCACGGGAAGCCAGGTTTTCTGCAGCAAGAGGCTGGAATTCACATCAATCTTGACATTGGACTGAACGTGGCCAGGCCCCCGAAATGATTACTGTTCCGAGAGCAGACTTCGCATTAGAGTTTGGTGAATCATACACTTAAATAACCGAAGCCTGCCTTCCATTTCTTTTTGTGCATTCATCCTAATCTGACGGGGTACTTCAGTTCTCCGATGGACCCTTGCAGAATCTCCTAGAAGAACTTGCATGGTGTGGTGTCTGGGCCAGAAACATCAGCATCACCTGGAAACGGATTAAAAATATTTCAGTCCACCCACATCTTCCCAGATCTGCTGACTCAGAAACTCTGGGCACAGGGCCCAGCAATCTGTTTTAGGCAGCCCATCAGGTGATGCTATGCCACCAAGGCTCACGATCCCTCACCTGGACTGTCGGTCACACTGCCTCCTGGGCTTCATGAGTTTTTCTGGTCATCAATTCCTGTGGCCCACTTGAGTTGTATGTGGTTTGTCTCTGGTCCCAGTAACTGTCGAGTCACCTTGTTAGAGCAAAGAGCCATGGATGTCAGGCGCTGGCACCTACCGGCTAGGAGGCGTCCTGGGCAGAGGGGCGGGCATGTGCAAGAGAGAGCGGGACCACTGTTCCGGGAACATGAGAGGAGATCGGTATGGCTGATGGAAGAGTGAAGAAGTGACCGTGGGGTAGGAGAAAGGGCCTGGCTCTTTCAAGCCAAGCTTAGAAGTTGGGGAGCATTGATGGTTTTCTGGCTTCAGCGTGGGCAGTGATGTGGAAGGAACCCTGCTGGGGGCGAAGAGGTTGAGCAGAGTCACGGTGAAACATCCGCTTAATGAACAAATATCCACTGAGCTCCCTTGGAGGCAGCACAACCTGTGGCTGCAGAGACCAGGCTCTGGGACAGGGGGAGCAGACCTACTTTGCAATCCTGGCTCTGGGATATACCAGCCGTGGGACCTCGGGCACAGTTCCACTGACTCTCATTCTTCTCATGTGTAAATAAGGAGGAAAATGGTATCACACCAGAGAATTATCATGTGAGATTATGCCCACCGGACATTGACATGAGAGTCGGCACGTAAGTATCCGATATAAGGAACCATGCTATTGTTAGTCTTGTTGTTTCTATTATTGTGTGTCAAGTGTTGTGTGGGGTGGTGAGGCCATGAGGGTGAATAAGACAGATATAGTCTCCTGTATGCAGGGGCATGTTGGTGGCCTGAACTAAGTCAATGGCATGGGGTTGAGAGAGGGAGACTAGTCCAGGAAAGAGTGAGGGCATCATATGGCACAGGAATGGTAGTCACATACAGAAGGAAGGTGGGGTGTCTCCCGGGTTTGCAGTTTGAGTATATACGGTTGAGCCTTCTGTGGCTGGAGGACTAGGAGGAAGAGGCGGGGGGAAGTGGTGAGGTGCTTTGTATATGTTCCGGTGGAAGGGTCTGTTGAAAGTTGGAGTCTCAGTATTGGAGCATTAAGAGATTTGGATCAGAGCTACCGGGCCCATGCATGTGCACAGCTCCCAGCAACATGTGAGGTCCTTGTGGAGAAGCTGGCATGCTTCCAGCCTCATCCCAGGAGATTCCCAGGAGAGGGATTGTTCTTGCCCTTATCTCACTGTGTCTCATTGTGTTTGGTTATGCACATGGTATTCTGGGTCTGGGAGCTCCTCTGTCTTTCCAGAGACATTTTCTTACCAGTCCTGCCTCATCCATGGTTCCCCCACTGAGATGTTTGCTGCTCCTGCATGTCTTGCAGACCCCCAGAATCCCAGGACCAGAAGAGCTGGGACCTCGAGATACCTTTGAATCTGCTCTAGAACCTCCCAGAGGACACCTTATTGCTACTGGGAACAATAAGGAAGTGACAGGAATGATCACGGAGGTAGTTATAGGACCAAGGTCCATAGCCATTTACTACGCACCTTCCAGGAATTCTGTCTGATGTGATGTGTCTGATTGGAAAGGTTCAGTGAAGGTCCGTCTGGTCAAAGTAACCAACCTTGTCTCTGTTGCTCTCAGAACACTGCTGGAGTGGGAAGGTCCAGAAGACAATTTCCATCATCATGACCCTAGGAAAGAGTGGATATTCATAGCTCATTGCTTGGAAAGCAGGACCCTGGGGAATGGGACATATTAGGGGAGTGTTTACAGAGGGTGGAGGGGGCTATGGAGGATTGGGCAGCATGGAGGGAAGGTTAGGGTCTAGCATCGTATGGGGTATCAGGCACAGGTTGGAGAAGGACCGGGGGGACATGCTGTGGACGAACCTCAGTGCCTGGGGTGTGGCCCACTAATTCAGCCTCATCCAGAGTGTGCAGCCACCTTGAGACAGGAATTTTGGAGGGTAGATCCCCAAGCACTCAAAGACCACCCTACACAAGTCACAAACATAGACATCTTTGTTGTAACAGCAACAAAGGGGCAGTCAGTAAGACAATGGGGGGGGGGCAAAAAGCACACATTCACCGGTGGAGGGGGGGCAGTTTTGACTCAGTTCCATAACAGAAAGGCATCCTGTGTGGCCAGATGTTCTTACCCTTCTTGGGAAACCAGGACACCAGGGGTTTATGTACAATCTCCAGGTTTTCAAAGATTGGCAATGAATTCTTCTTCCTCTCCTCCTCCTCCTCCTCCTCTTCTTCTTCTTCATCCTCTTCCTCTTCTTCCTCTCCTCCTCCTCCTCCTTCTTCTTCCTCTTCCTCTTCTTCTTCCTCTTCTTCTTCTTCTTCTCCTCCTCCTCCTCCTCCTTCTTCCTCCTCTTCTCTTTCTTCTCCTCCTCCTCCCCCTCTTCTTCTTCTTCTTCCTCCTCCACCTCTCCTCCTCCTCCTTCTTCTTCTCATCCTTCTCCTCCTTCTTCTCCTCCTCCATCTCCTCTTTCTCCTCCTCCTTCTTCTTCTTCCTCTTCTTCATCTTCTCCTTCTCTTTCTTCTCCTCCTCCTTCTCCTCCCCCTCCCCTCTTTTTCTTCCTCCTCCCCTTCTTCTCCTCCTGTCCCCCCTCCTCCTCTCCTCCTCCTCCTTCAACTTCTCCTTCTCCTCCTCCTCCTCCTTTTAAATCCCATTGACCCAAAAGGAACATAATCATGGCACTAGATATAGCATTTAATGCTGCCAACATGTGACATCTGTGACCCTGGGGAGGCAGATACCACGCAGATCTTTCTTCTCTGGAGGACTATTGGGCTCAGGACCTCCTCTGACTTGTGTGCCGAGGGGATGGGAGGCTGGAGGCAGACAGGCTCTTGGGGACCATGTTATGGCTTCATTCGCTCATCCTCTCTCTAGCCAGCCTCCCTTCTGATATCTGGCT
Organism: Martes martes; assembly: GCF_963455335.1. Taxonomy (NCBI): domain Eukaryota; kingdom Metazoa; phylum Chordata; class Mammalia; order Carnivora; family Mustelidae; genus Martes; species Martes martes. The sequence goes on from NW_027666664.1 coordinate 45,279, forward strand.
GGGGGGAGATGGGCATGGGTGACAGGTTGACAGGTTTCATTGCCAGCCCCAAGGCCATGGAGGTCACTGTGGCTCTTCATCACTAGCAGCTGGAGGCCTGCCTGAAGATGGGCACGGGCCAGGAGAGCAGGGATGGCTTGAGCCCAAGCCAGCTGCGTGGGGAGAAGGACTCTTGGAGCTCTTGCTGATGTCTAGGAAAAGCAGCATGGGGTCGGAGGCCCCTCTTCATGGTGTGTCACCCATTTGGGGGTCTCCTGGTGGCCTTCCCTTTGGCGGTGCGGGGAGACCACTTTTGTGTTATATAAAATATAATAATGTCATTGGCTTCCCCCTGGTTTCCTGTTGATTGACTTTTATAGCTTGCAAACATTATGCTGGATTGGTAAATTGCAATAAATTTAATCAAGAATTATTTTATTCAGCCTACTAATGAGGAATAATAGCGTATGTATCAATTAGGCCTGTCAATTTGTGTGAAGAAATAGATTTACAAAGGGATAGTAAGCAAAAAAAAAAAGTATCATTGGTATCAATTCACTTCATTATTTTTAATTTGCTGTGAATATTGAGTGTTTCTAACATAAAATCATTCCTCAATTAAAATAAAACAGCTGCACTGCTCTCGGCTCCTCATCCCTTGTTTTTGCTTACAGATTAGCAGTTGTCATTGGTTTCAGTCTGTTGTCATCTCATTAATTTGCACCCATAAATGGGTAAAAAAGTATTCTCAACTGTCAGTGAGAAACGCAACAGAGCAAAATGGTTTTCTCATGTTTTGGGGAAACAGCAGGGTTACTGTAGCAACAAAGGGGTGGAGGGCATGGGGTAGCGACGTGGGAAAGCCTGGCCTGCCCTGCTCAGTTGGGACTCTCCATAACGCTCCAGACCCAGTCTTCGCTGGGGCCCTTTGCTCCATATCCTGTGATTAATTGTTTGGAAAAAAAAAAAAAGGCCATAAATATTGCCTTTTCTCTGTCTCGGCAACACAACGTTGCCATTCTTTCCATCAAGAGGTGGCGTCCCTTTCTCCGCCTCAGGAATCTGAGCCAGCCATGTGACTTGCTTTGGCCACACAATAAGGCAGAAGCAAAGCTAACATCCTACATTTCTGAACCCAGGCCACAAGAAGCTTTGAATGTCCCTGCTCTGTTTCTCTGAGAAGCCTGGGAACCCCACAGCAGCAAGCCCAGGCCAATCTGCTAGAGGACCCGAGGCCAGGGGGAGTAAGACATGCCACCTGGTGGCGGTGAGCTTAGCACAGTTCACCTCCAGACCACCTAGCAGCTGAGTGTGGACGCATGCATAGGTCTCACCAAGTCCAGAAGAACTGAGCAGCTGAGCCCAGAATGCACTGCTCGCTCACAGAATGGTGAGCCAGCTTGTTTTTGAAGCTACAATATTTTGGAGCTAGTCTTTCATGCAGCAAGCACAGATATATACCCACTATTTCAGGAAAGCCTGAAGCTGTAGATTGGTGTTGGAAGTAAAAGACAGGCTTGATGTGAGATGCCCAGATCCTGGGTAGGAGGGAAAGTCCAGTCTGGGCATGAATGAGAACACTCAGGCCTATTTTATTTCTAAGAGCAGGCCCTCCAGAAGCCTGAGGGAAAGTGAGTTGCATACACCTGCATATAGATGTTCATATGTTCATATGTGTTTGTGTGAAAAATGTATGCGTATCTTTGCATATATGCATGTTTCTATGTGGGCCTCATAATGTATAATATGTGTCCCTCTGTGAAACCCCAAAGAAGGGTTAAATGCAGGGAAAGGTGGTCTCCTCTTTCTCCCCTAGTTCTGCTTCAGACCCATGACCTGGCTGACAGAAGTGATTTCGTTCACCCTAGAGAATTTCCCCAAGTGTACCTGGGTGGATGACCCCTCTCCCCAACTCCCGCATTACAGCAAACTCCTGAATTAACACCAAATGCTCATGAATGAATCACTCAGAACCCCCCTTGTGGGTCAAGTATGACAGTGATGGGTTTCCACGTGTGGTGGTCAGGGTCTGTAGCCACTCTGATCTAATTGTGGCAAGATCTGTTCAATTTCTGATGCCACCTCAGGATCCTCATTGCAGCCATGGGAGGGGAAGGTGAGCCCAAGAAAGAAATGCGATGACCAGGGTCATCCTGGAACTGCAGACGGAGGCAGGTGACCAGCAGGCCTCCGTACACCTGCTCTGTCCTAGTTCCCCTAAGCCTGTTGCCCCCACTGCCACTTTGCCTTCAAGACCTCCCTTGCTGTCCAGGTGCCGGCTCATGTGCTAGTTCTCTCCACTGAACCAAAAGCTCGAGAGGCTTCCAGAGGTGAGAGATGCGTCTATCATGCAGGGAAGGAGCACTGGGCCTTGACCATGGTGGGAGTCCTGCGTGAGCCTGACAGGTACAGGGTCTGCACGGATTATTGCACATTCCAGGTGCTCATGAATGTATGAAGGCCTCCTCCCCACGCATCCCCCCCCACCAATGATGTGCTGGCCCTTTCTTGGGTGTCCTATGCTGAGCTATTTATAATCGTCTAAGTCACAGAAGGATAACAGAGGTAGATTGTTACCAGCCTCAGTTTTTGGAGGAGTAGACTATTCCCAAAAGCGGCTTAATGACTTATTCTGCTCAAGTCACTAAGAGAGGAAGCTGGGACAGGATCTGACAACAGAATTCATGACTCTCCAGTACTCCATAACTGTCAAATGCTCTCTGAGGTGTGTAACTTCATCTTCAGTCTTCAGTCATTAACACTTTAGTATAAATTAGCAGTCTTACTCCTGTGGGATTGTAGACTGAGAACAGGGCACTACAGGAAAGTTCTGGGGTCAGAGAACACTTCTCGCACTTGTGACTTGGGGGTGCACCCTACTGGTCTCAATGGCTCCCCTCAAGCCTGGAGTGGAGACCGCTCATCCAAACCACAGAGCCAAGAAAAGGATAGAGATGTTTGGCTGAGAACCACATGTGTACTGTGTGACCACGAAAGATAAAGATGGGTGCTGGGCAGGACAGACGACTCGCAGGTCTCTCTCGCCCTCGGGCCCCACCCCCAGTGAGTGGCAGCGCAGTACTCTGCAGTCGGCCCCGCAGGAATCCTAGAATGGCAACTTGCTCACGTTCTCCAAGGCTGCTTGAGGTTTCTTGCCATGACCACCAGGAACGTTCTGAATGCAGCTATCCCATGGGTCACCTTCCGGAGTCTGAAGAGCAATGACAGAGTGCATCCGTCCTCCAAGAGCGTGTCTGCACGCTGAGTAGTGAAAACTCATGTGACTGGCTTGTGTTTAAAGACATCTTCGGTCTGGAGGCACCCCAGGATGCTTTACACCCTGTTTGTTAGTCCTATGCCTACAGTGAACCCTTGTGTCTCCGGGGTAAGCTGTGACTGTTTAACCACGTGGGATGACCTTGCTGCACCGGATGGATAGTCTACGGGTGGAGAGACGGCCCCTCCCACGGACACCGCCCGGGCATGTAGTTGTCCGTTTGGACAGTTGATCCCTGAATGGCCCTGAGATGGCCCAAACCCCACATGCCTGGGAGTCAGGAGAGGCAGACCCGGTGCTACACTGAAACAGAGCTTGACACACAGAGCCCTGCCTTGACCTCTAGTTGAGCCTTGCACAGCCACACCTGGAGGCCGGCGGGATCGTCTCACAGACTTCAAACACGTGGCCCATCACCAGCTCACGCTATAATGTACTCGGAATTCATGGTATAATAAACCCTGTAATTATCGCGGTAACATTACATTGATTTGTTGTTGTTGTTGTTGAAGACATTAACTTGTAAAAAGTAAATATTTAAAGTATGCCATAATTTATCAACCACATCTTGCCATTCCTTCACTTTTTGGCTATGTGCAAAGTCTGAAACACTGTGAGTGTTTTGGTGAGGGCTTAAGTGGGTGACATAACCTCTGGACTCCATTTTGTCATCAGAAATGGGTTGATCCTGGGGCGCCTGGGTGGCTCAGTGGGTTAAAGCCTCTGCCTTCAGCTCTGGTCATGATCCCAGGATCCTGGGATTGAGCCCCGCATCAGGCTCTCTGCTCAGCGGGGAGCCTGCTTCCCCCTCTTCTCTCTGCCTGCCTCTCTGCCTACCTGTGATCCCTGTCTGTCAAATAAATAAATAAAATCTTAAAAAAAAAAAAAAGAAATGGTTTGATCCTTCCCTGCCAGCTTCTCAGGGCTGCTGCATGGAGGAATTGTAGCATGAAATAAAAGGGGGCTTTGAGGTTGTGAAGGGCTCTTTCCCAGCATGGCGGTCTGGTTCCCAGCAGGGGCTCCTCCTAAGCCATTGGTTATGGTCCCCCAGTACGGTCCCCCATACAGACCAGAAGGTCATGTGGGAAGGTACGTGTAGAGCCCATAGTGCGGTGCCTGGACACACTTAGCAAATGGTGATTACCCTTATGTCCAAGGCTCCCTCTTGCGTTGCCAACCCCAGGTAGCATAGGTTGTCAGTGGGCACGGGCCCCGGTGACAGAGCCTCCTGTCTGGAGGACTGTCCAGCAGGCCGTGCTGCTCTAGCATCCCCCACTCACATCCTTCCAGCTCGTCGGGAGCTGCCCTCTGCTTGATTTGGGGCATCCAATGAGATCATAGCCCATGTTGTCACGGATGCAGATTTTTTATATTCTAGTTTATTTCCACATGTGAATATTAGATGTTGGCTGTGGCCATCATGCTCCGAGAGGAAGTGAGAAGTTGTATGTGAGTAAGAATCGATCGATACCTGAACCGGTCACCTCCTGTCTGCCTTTAGGAGGTGTGACCCCACTGGTGGGGGTGTGTTGGATGCCCACAAGGCCAGGAAGAAGACAGATGTCCACGGGGCGGCAAAAAAAAAAAAAAAAAAAAAAATGCACCTGCCTCAGCCCCCTACAGAGTCAGAGGGAAGTGATCAGTTTCAAAATGAGCCCCTTCCTTTGGGGGCATAAAACCTTCTGTTAGTTTGGGAGTTAGTTAGAAACATTTTAGAAATGAGGATGAAAATGTCAGGCTGAATTCACATGAGGTCAAGCCTCTGGATAAACCTTAAAATTTAGCAAAAGAGATCCATTTGAGGGCTAGAGGATATTTCTCAGCTTCTTGGATGTCTGGGTGTCTCCCCCTTGCCCATCAAGGATGTCTGATGTGGATACGGCAGCTTTTGCCTCAAGTGGAAGGTGAGAAATGGGAAGTTACATGAGTTTCAGCTTGGTATCTCGCCAACCCTGGTAATTTAGGAACCCAAAGTCTACTCTTTGTGGAGCTATTAGCTCTCAATATTATGGAAGGAGCTTTTCTATCCCAGACAAATGAGAAATGAACACTCCCTCCTAATGGTGGGTAATAACTCAACATCATTCTCTGAAGATCTACGGGCCAGCCCCCTGCCAGTCTCCCTTAGAAAAGCAGCTGACATGTGGATGTTTTATCCTCTGCCCCTCCTTCTCTAGTACATGTTAATAAAAGTTCTATATAAAACAGAGTGATAAAGGAGATTAATACTTTTATTTCTCACACGTGCCGAACTCCACCTTTTCATCTCGAATTACCCAGTTGGAGTGTCTACACCACCTGAATTAATGAACCTCATCATTGTCGACTCGCCAATCCATCCAAATCGCCATAGACGAGACGAGACCCCTGCTTCCTAAATGGAAAATCGTCTACACAAATAGACGCAGGGACATTCACCGTCTGGGAAGTGGAGTGGGTTTGAGCCAACACAGCCACTTTTCTGAAATTCTTTTCAACATTTACCCCCAACGAAAATTACTTGTTTTTCTCGGATTAAACCAACCAGAATCTTAAAGGTCTGAGTCCATCCGTTGGCGATTAGCTTGGCTGTACTTTATCGGAAGTAGAAATACCTCTTTCTAAGAGGCGGGGAAATGAACAGAAATTATTTCTAGATCTAGTGAGGGTGGAATGGGTGTTGCTTGGGTCTAACATGGTGTGTGTCCAGGTCACCAATCTCTTCCTTCATATTGGCCATATCTGAGCCCTCATCGAAAGGCGTCCTTCAGGGTGAGGAGATGGGATGGGCATCAGGTCAGACAAGGGTGAATTTATTTCACTTCAGAGCCCTGACTAGGGTACATGTGCTCAGGCTTCGAAGGGATGTGGCACACCGGAGAATCTGCCACTAGCTAGCCACGTCCTCAGACGGTCCAGCTTAACTGGACCTGGTAGAAGGAGAACCGAATTATTTTCAAGAGAAGCCCCCAGAATCACCACATTTCACAGGATCTGGGCCAGAGCTGACTCTGTTCTGACTCTTGTTCATCCTGACCCTTGCAAAGGGCTCCGGGATGACGGGAATTGTGTCCCCCGATCTTGTCTCCTTTTTCATGACTTTTACAGGGCATCTTCTCTGTGCCAGGTGCTTGGCCTGATGCTTCATGTGGCCACGTATGAGCCCTGCGAGGCTGGTGTTTTAGGAATTCCCATTTTTACAGAAGAGGAAACAGGCTCACAGAAGCTGAGCAGCTTTCCTTAGATCTCACAGCAGCAGATGGGTAGGGCAGAGGAATTGGCGGCTAGCCTTAAAAGCTCCGGGCCATGGTGGGTGATACGATCTGCCCAGCTGACCAGAGCCAAGCTCTCCAACGCGTCTTGATCAACTGAACCAATGGAAGTGGAGAAATCAGATCACTGAGATTTGTAGTTGTGTTGCGGTGATATTAAAATAAAAATTACATTTCCTCGTATAAACCTGCTTTATGTGTCAACAGTAGATGTTGCCCATACTTGAGCGAGTCTGGTAAACAGACGGGTAGATTGATAGGAACGTGCTTGACTCAGGTGGATGCTGGGAACCCCAAGGAGAGGATCCTTGGGACATAGGGGTGTTCCTCTTTCCCGCCCCGTGCCCTGAGGAGGTGAGGCTATGGGGACAAGCCCCAGGACTTGCCTCCTGAGGAACGCTGAGGAGTAAGCTGGGGAGTGGGGCTTTTTCCCAATGTCCCCGGAGTCCGGCACCGCTGACCCCAGGGCTGCTGTGGAGTTGTGGATGGAGGCTGCCCAGGACTGACCTTCCTGATCTGACAAGTACGTGAGCTCCTGTGAGACCTCAGCAGGGGACACCCAGAGACGGGGGTGGGGGGTCTCAGGGGACTGAGGTCCTGAGGGTCAGGGTCAGCCAAGCTCTGATGGCTCACACAAACCACACTGTGGTCCTGTTCACGCAGGCCTAGGAAATCCACGCCGTGCGTGAACTGCGAAGGACAAATGGGGCCTTTTTTTCTCCCCGCTTTATTGTAGTGTAACTGACAAGTAAAATTATGTATATTTAAACTGTACAATGAGACAATTTGGTATATGTATACATTGTGAAATGATTACCACAATCAAGTTAATTAACATATCTACCACCTCCCATCTGTGTGTGTTGTGTGTGTGTGTGTGTGGTGAGAACACTTAAGACCTACTCTCTTAGCAAATTTCAAGTATACAACACAGTGTTATTAACTATAGTCACCCTGAATGCTACATCCCCAGATCTTATTCATATTATAACTGAATGTTTGTACCCTTGGCCAACATTTCCCCACTTCCCCCACCCCAGGCCCTGCCAGCCGTCATTCTACTCTGTTCCTACGAGCTCAACTTTGTTGTCATCGTTGTTAGTGTTTTAAAGATTTTAGGGATAGGGTGGGTGGCTCAGTGGGTTAAGCATCTGCC
>NW_027666663.1:0-27640 GCF_963455335.1 Martes martes
AAAATCATGGACTCCGATGGACTGGGCTGAGTAGCTTGCGCCTTCATGACAAAGTTCACTGGCTGCTTCTGTAGGAGCTCTGGGTCAAAGGCCACACCCCGAAAGAAAGGGTGGACCTGGAAGTGATGCAAGTAACGCAGACGCTGGAGGGGATTCTGGCATAAGAGCTGGAGGCAAATAGAGCATGAACTGTGAGGAACTGGGATGGGAAGGGGGCTAAACAGAAAAGCTGGAGAAGGAGAAGTTCATCAAGCTGTGGAGGGCAGAAAGAAGAATCCTAAAGAGGATTTGAAAGAGACAGAAACAGGCTGATTTCGGGGCAAGGGTAGGAAGAAAGGCGCTGTATTGGCAAGAGAGTAGCACTGGCCCTCTCTCTCAGAAGTGACCTGTTATGGATGGGGAGGATAGATGAAGGATGAAAAACTCAGAACTGGAATTTAAAGTGCTGGTTAGAGGGCGAGTGGTGAGGTGGTACTTGATCAAGTTGGAGCACATGCCCACCCTGGCCAGATTATTAGAGGAATGGGTAAGTATCACTTCAGTGATAGGGATAGAAGGAAAATAGTATTCACCCTTACCTCATGGAGCAGGAGTGAGAGCCCCTGGTTAAGAGAAGCTGGGATCTCAGAACCACAGTGGGTCACACTTGCCAGCATGGCCACATGATCTCTCTCTGCAGCCACTGGGAACTGAGTTGGGGTGGGGGGGTAGGGCACAGTATCATTGGTTGGTAGGAGTGAGGCAAGATTTCCTAAGGTCTTTTTCCCATTACAGGGCAAACTCCTCTCTTTGCTCAAAATCCCTACCATTCTCTCACCTTCCCAGTTGCCAGAGAGAAAAGCAAGACACCCAGGGACCACCAATCAGCAGCGTGGTTGTAAGGCCCTCCACTCAGGACCTCTGGGGCTAGATTTGAAAGACAGTTGTCATTGACATCAATCAACTAGACTCCTGCCAATGTTTACCCACCAGCTTTAGCCCCTCTCTCACCCATGTACTGAAGAGTGCCACAGATAGTATAGGCTCGGGTTCCCTGGGGCAGGCGGCGGGACAGACCAAAGTCTGTCAGTTTCAAATGGCCTATGAAAGATAAGGCAACAGCACCACTCTGGTCCTCCCCTCATCAGCCACGACTTATTCCCAAACTGAGGGTCCTCTCATTCTGGGGCTAGGAAAAGAAAAGGACTTACCTCGTTCATCCAGAAGGATATTCTCCATCTGAAAAATCACAGGTGAGAAGTTACTAGTCATCCTCTTCCCTTTTTTTTTTTTTCATCCTCTTCCTTTCAACCCTCTTCCATCATGTATACCTCCCAGCTGAGAAACATGCCCTATTCAGTATTCAGGCCTATACATTGACGGCCCTTGCCCAAATCCTTAGCACTCCTGAAGGCCCCAAGGTCAGCTCTTCTCAGCTCCCTCCCCTGCTGCCTTCTTAGATCTGTTGGAACTTCTGAGGCCCCACTTCAGACAAAGAAAAAAGCACTTAACTCTACCTTCACATCTCGATGGATGATGCCCAAATCATGGAGATAGCCTGCAGATGACAGCAAGTTTGGGGTGTGCTAAAACTCTCCTGTAGTTCCCATCCCATTCCTATCCCAGTTCTTTGACCTCCAGAGTTAATATCAGATCTCTTCTCTGCCCCTCCCTCTCAATTCTTCCCTCATTTCCATTACCATTCTTGTTTCACTTACACAGCACCAGAACCAGTTCAGCAGCAAAGAGGCGGATGGAAGCCTCAGCAAAGCAGCCAACAGAGGACCACAGGGAGTACAGATCTGTACTGCAGTAGCTGCACACTGCGAAGTACCAGAAGTCTAGGCAATGTTTGGGGTTACTGTGCCTGGGCTCAAGGCATTTTAGGCCTCTTGCCCAAACGGATGCCACCCGTTGTTCCCTCTCTTGGGAGAGAAAAGTGCTCTGAGAAGGGAAACAGAGCAAAGGGAGTACAGGCCAAAGGAATGGGTACTCTCAGGTGGGGAGTACAATAAAAGGGTTCTTGGGAATGAGAGGCCCGTCACTCACTAATGAAGAGGTGCCGTTTTCCCTGCCAGCTGTCCCCCAAACAGTGTACAAAAGGATGGCTGATCTGTTGCTAGGAATGAAGAAAACAGGAAGTTAGGGAGGTAAAATGTCACTGAGAATCAAGGCAGCCAAGAAGTCAGGATTTACCTAGTTCTGCAGAAAAGGAGCTGCTGTCCCACCTCTCAGTTCAGGTGAACTAAGTAGGGATTTCCTGCCTGGTAATTCCAAAACCAGCATGATACTGAGGAACTCACTAAGACATGCTGGAGATTTCCATGGAAGGGTCTAGAATTAATTGCTAATAACTACTTTTCCCAGGATCTACTTTGGTTGAAGCAGAGGGAGTGGGCAGAACCAGGAAGTTCTGCCAGTTCAGAGCAGGACAGTTGGGACAGGAAAGGTACTTTGTCCACTTGTGGTTTACTTCTTCCTAGGATCCATTCCTGGGCTCTGTGCATACCTGGATGCTAACCTCCTCTTTGCACTGCCTCAGGATGTCCCTCTGTAGGACCTTTACCTTGGGCACCACCTATAAAAGGAGAGGAGTGATGACTCCAACAGGTTGTTTATGCCTACCAAACCTTTCTGAAACCAAGATTGGAGGCAGGGACTAGAGAATGATGTGGAAGAGTACCTAGGTCCCTACCTTCACTGCAAATACTGCTTTCTGGCCACAGTCTAGCACCTTGAGGACTGTTCCGAAGGAGCCTTTAGCCACAAGGCCTAAAATCTGTACAGAGAAATGGAGAATAGCACAATTGAAACTCTGGCCATTCTTAGATGTCTCCCCAAGACTGAGACCCCTTCCAGGGACTGACCTACCTTCAGCTGGTGATGCCCCCTGAGGGGCCTAATGGGAAATTCCGGCAGAAAAAGGTTGACGAACTGAGGCACTGGCCACTCAGACAGAGGCTTCTCTGTTAGCAACGGGGCCGGTTCCAAGGACTCCTGGTGTAGGTACTGATGCCCCCGTAGTCCCCACAGGTCTTCCACACCTGACCTGGTAGTCCCCACACCTGACCAGAGGCTCTTCCAGCCTCGGACCCAGGGACCCCGGATGCTGTCACCCTGCTGAGAACCAAGGGAGCCACTCTAAACCTCTGCCCTTGAGGCATTACAAGTTCTTTCCATCTTAGAAGACATACCCTCAAATCACAACCTTAGGGATCCATTTTTGAGCACCAGGCAAAACTGTCATTGCCATTACCGTTGCTTTGGACCAAGGCCTAAATTTCCTGGACATGATTTAAATCCTCTAGGAAACCAGTATTTGGATATTTTTCCCCTTGAGGCATCAGAGATTCAGCCTGTGGCTCTTGGTATGGAGTTGGGGTATTTTCACAGTATAGCCTGCTAGTCCCCCTCCACAGTGGGCATCACTAACATTCTCCTCAGTTCCCTCCTAAGTCAGTTCCCAGGCCTTAAGCCCATGTCCCCTTTACCTCCCCCTAAATAGGCTACCAGAGCCCCACAGCCTACCTTATGAGAAGTAGCCACCGGGGCATGTTGCCCCTGCCGACAGTTCACTGTTCCCATCCAAAGCCTCTGCCTCCTCTCCTCCTGCTAAATCTGCTGTCCTAGTTACATAAGCAACCCCTGCCCCTGATGCTACATTACACATGAGCCCCGCCTCTTCTCTGCTATTCATGACTAGAGATGTAAGTTGATGCAGCCAAACCCCTCTTATCCCCAAATCCTATCCCCCCCCACCCCCAGTTATGAATAGGCTGAGCCAGCACTAAAATGTGTAGAGACCTATTAGGAGACCAGTGTCAAAGCAGAGCTGGGAAGTATCTGTGATACAGTCTCACAGAGGAGAGAAGAGGTCATCCCCATTAAAGTGGTAGCTAGAGGATATGTCTTAGGTTGATGGGGAGGGAGAGACACAGGTTGAAACCCATGCATTTAACACACCAAAAAGAAAAAAAAATCAAATTTAAAATATATATTTTTTCTCTTTAAGTCATTTTCTTACCATTCTCCAGGGCATACCCCAAGGGGACACATGGCCAGCCCTGGCATCTATTGCCATCTTCCCAAGTGAACTTGGCAGAGATTGAGAAGGGGCTAATTTCCCCCCAGAACCCTAATACCTCTCATACAAGGCAGTGGAATGAGGAACAGGAGATCGACCCCTCCCCTCAACTTTCTCACACAGAGGGAGAGCAATTACACTTAGAAATATATATGTATATATTTATATATAGGTCTATAAAAATTTATCACACTTGATCAGAATTGTCCCTCCCACCCTTTCAGTTGGCCCCAATGGAACCAGATCCTAATCCTGGGCCCTTTCCCTGGGTCTTGCTCTCTTGATGCCTCTCTGGCCCTTGGCCTGCTGATCAGTGTGAGGTAGAACTCAGCGTTATTATCCACTGTATTCTGCAGGGAACAGGCCAGCTGCTAAAAGGGCAGTGCCTCTCTCCACAGTACCCTGTGGGCTCCTGACCCCCCACAAATCCTGATAGGTAAAGGGAAGCACCTCCCACCCCACAAGTCCCTGGGGCCCAAGCCAGAGTCAGATCCTGTACTGCAGCCGCTTTTGGATGCTGGATCACTTGCGCCTCCCAAAGATGGACTTCTTGCCAGGGTTCTTGTTGCCCACACTTAAACCGATGAGGAGCCGGGCTTTCTCCTCCTCTTCCTGCTGTTGCATGTTGAGGTCTGATTTAGTTTCTAGCTTTCCCCGGACCTCAGACCCTGTTGCAGGCTTCAGCCTTAGCTTCTCTTTGATTACCTGATAGGTTAGAGAGGAGTAAAAGAGAAGGTAAATATTAGCGGTACAAGCAGAATAAATTAATGTGAACAAGTCAATAAAGATTCATTAAGCTTACATGAAGGCATAGCGGGGCAATTCAAATTATAAAATGATCTCTGCTTTTAAGAAGCTTACAGTCTAATTAGAACCCACTCTGAACCTCAAGTTGTGTCAGCCCTCAGTTTCCTAAAAATCAACTGTTAAGATATACAAAATACTCAGTAACCATCTAATTTAATCATTTGACCAAAGTCATGGAGCGGGTAGGGATAGAAGTTGCTCACTTCATTCAGCTGCCCATGCCCAAAGGCTGCTTGTCCTACATATGTCCTACAATGAAATGCACCTGGGCACAGGATCTGTGCCTCCACAAACTCTGCCGGCATACCTGGGCAACCAGGGCTTTGCGGCTGTCCCGCTTGACGGCCATGGCAAAGTCGAGCCATGTCCAGGTGTTGTTGTGGTACTCCAGACAGGGTAGCACCAGGTTAAGGTCACCCCAATCCACACTGTTCTTCTCACCCTGCAAGAGAAGGTGAGGGAGGGGACAGAGAAAAGAAGAATCAAAAGATGTATCAGCTGCCGTTTTTAGTTCAAGCCATACCTGAGTCCGAGCCCAGTGCTTTCCTACAGCAGCAGTTTAGCTACTGATTTCCCTTTACCTCATCCTGTAATGGTACTGACTCCCGAAGGCAGCGGAGGGAACAGCAGATTACCACCCACAGACCAGCTTCACAAACTAGACGGTGGTGCCTAACTTTAATCTCTGATCTTATCTGGTTCCATTCCCACCCTGTTCTAGAAAGTACTGGGGAGAAGCAGACCTTGTAGCTGACGCACAGAGGAACCTGTGGAATCTTTATGTAGATGAACGAGTTGTTCATGGCAGCTCGCTCTTTCATCTTGTCAATATCATCCACAGGGTGCTAGGAAAGGCAGGAAAGGAATGTGAGTCCCTGAAACCATCGGAAGAAACTTAGGACCCCAAACATCTCCATCTCCTTTCATCCCTGGAAAAGAATGAAGAAATCCCTAGTGGGGCCAAACAGAGAACCCCAGGATTTTCCCATCTCTCCATCATTAGGGGCACGTGTGGTACCTCAGGTACTTTCCGAAATGACCTCCTGACGCCAGAACTCCGATTTAAGCCTTGTGCCACACCCTTCCCAGCACCCAGTGGTGCCGCATCATCTGTTGCAATCAGCTGCCGAGGCTTCACCACTGGTATTCCTATGAGAAAGCAAGCATACCAGCTGCTATCCTCTTTCTGAAGCTTTAGCTATCTCTGGGGCCACTACCCCAGTCTTCTGGAGCTCCACCATAAAAGTTCTCACCAGTAGTCACCAATTTGGACTTATCTTCTTCATCTCCAACCTCATCATCTTCCACACTTCGGCCAGGAAAGAAAAAGCCCATTATTCTATGGAAGAACTGGTGTGTCAGCTGGATAGTGAGAGGCACCACATTTACCTAAAGAGGAAAAAGGCTGAAGAAGCAATTAAGCTCAGACATCATCCCTCAGTTTTACCTACCCCTAATGTAGCACAGTAACACACAGATAGCTTTTGAGTGCCCTTTGTTTCTGTATCCCCAAAGGACTGTATACTAACCTCAAAATGTTCCTTAACAGAAATACCCCCAACAGGGGGCCGGACTTTGCTGAAGAGGCGAAGGGCCAGCTGTCGCCCAGACTGGCAGGAGCTCTGGGGCCGCAGGACTACCTACAGGATAATGAGTGACAAATCAACCCACAAGTCTGTTCAAACTAAGAGAAAAAGCAATGGTCTTGCTAAGCTGGGCAACCTTTCAGCCTCTCAGATCACCACACTACCTCCCACCCTGGATTTATGTGAAAGGGCCCTTACAAATGCCCTGTGTTAGGGGGCACCTGGGTGGCTCAGTTAAGCATCTGACTCTTGATTTCCACTCAGGTCATGATCTCAGGGTCATGAGATCTAGCCCTGTGTCGGGCTCTGCACTGACCACAAAGTCTGTTGGGGATTCTCTCTTTTCCTCTCCCTCTGCCCTTCTTGTCTCTCTCTTTCAAATAAATAAAATCTTACAAATGCCCTTTGTTAGGAAGCATGAGAATGGGGGAGGAATGGGGAAATAAGACTTGCCTTATAAACCGCATTGGGGAGGAGGTTGTTCATAGTGAACCAACCCAACTCCAGAAGATGTTCTGCTGTGTCATCAGACTTATTCACCTATAAAAAGATTTCCCACCACCCCCCGACCCAATATACTATAATTAGCCTTTCTCAGGAGCTTGTCAGAGAGTGGCTACATATCCTATTTTTAGGTTCTCCAAATGTCTAATCCCAACCTTTGGCATCCCTTTCAATTTCATACAATCAATTCACCCTTTCATCCAGTGTTTCTCATGGGCACTACTGGCGAGTGCACTGTTGGCAAGGACGCTAAGTGCCAACAGCACTTCCCAGTCACTATGATATTTAAAAAATGGTCTTACATATTTCCAAACTCCCAGAGGGAAAAGGGTATGGAATAATGAATCATGTCCTCTCCTCCATGCCATTAGTTACTTATTGCTGGAGAGCTGAATGTCCATATAGATTTAACAATTCTATTCCAAGCTGGACTTGGAAGATGACTTCCCTCTGGGCCATATTTCTAGGGATACTCTTATTCAGTGAAAGAAGCATCTGATCAAGCTCATCTATATCTGTGTAATTTCGAAGTACAAACAATTGTGTCTGAGGGGAACTATGCTCGTGTCTCTATCATCAGTAACATCATCAGTAATCATATAATAATTAGCCTCTTTATGTCTCTTTCTGTAAGACTCCTGAGACAGGTCAATGCCTCTCAACACAGCTTGCCTTTGTATAACTGTATACCCGATACCTTGCTGTAGAGGAACCGCTGCAGCTCCAGTTCAGCAATTCCTAGCTGTCCGTCTTCCTCTGTCAAGCGCCATCGTGCCTGAGCAAAGTAGAACTCAGTGCGACGGACAACACTCACATCTTCTTGTTGCTTTCGCAACTCCATCTTATTGGCCTGTTGCAACTGGAAGTCCTTAAAACACCTGCAGATGGACAGGAGGGCCAGAGCCAATAAGGGTAACAGCATTTGGGTTAGGGTAGGGTGGAATGCTCTAGAATGATGCAGGAGGTAAACCCAGAGATGAACCTATTTTGGAACAGGTACTCCCTAAATTTTTTCCGCTGGATTCACTGCTCCTCACACCTGGAGCCTGGGAGCTAAAGCCCATCTTTTAGTTCCACAGCTGCTGCTGCTTTTTTTGTTTTTTTAAGTAATCTCTATACCCAATCTGGGGCTTAAACTCATGATCCCAACATCAAGAGTCTCATGCTCTACAGACTGAGCCAGCCAGGCACCCCCTGCAGCTAATAAAATATTCTCTGCCCAGGGATGCCTGGGTGGCTCAGTCGGTTGAGCCACTGCCTTCAGCTCAGGTCATGATCCCGGGGTCCTGCGATCGAGTCCCACATCGGGCTCCTTGCTTGTCGGGGAGCCTGCTTCTCTCTCCGCCTCTACCTGCTACTCTACTTGCTTGTGCGCACACTCACTGTCTCTCTGACAAATAAATAAATAAATAAAATCGAAAAAAATAAAAGTCTATGCCCACTCATAAACCCCTATGATTGTATCTGCAATTGTGCTCCTTACTGATCAACTTCAAGATATTTTATTGTCAGTTCACCTGCACATAGCAAGGCCACAAAAGTGATCTTTCCAAACCATTTGGTTTTCTCCTTTCCTAAGAGGTACTCTAATGAAGAGCCAAAGGAGGGGGTCTCTTATTCTCAGTCTTTTGGCCAAGTCCAGCCAGGTTCATTCAGGAAGTACCCAAATCTATATCAGCCTTCAATGATGTGCACAAGACCCAAAGACTATCATTAACATGGGCAAGGAAGGGGCGCCTGGGTGGCTCAGTGGGTTAAGGCCTCTGCCTTCAGCTCGGGTCATGATCTCAGGGTCCTGGGATCAAGCCCCGAGTTGGGCTCTCTGCTCGGTGGGGAGTGTGCTTCCCCCCTCTCTCTGCCTGCCTCTCTGCCTGCTTGTGATTTCTGTCTCTCAAATAAATAAATAAAATCTTTTTAAAAAAAAGAAAAAAAACATGGGCAAGGAAGAGAGATCAACCCTAGCTGGGGCACCGGAAAGAGGCAGAGAAAGAATGCTGTGGCACCTGATGAGGATATTAAGTTCTTCGCTTTCCAGCTGTAGACTGGCCTTCTCCTGGTTTAGCTGCAACTGAAGCTTTTGGTTCAGGTCAAGCAGGTTCTCATTCTTGCTGTCATCCTGCAAAGACTAGGGATCCAGGGCAGGAGAAACTGAGAGGAGATCTCCCTTGTCCTAGGAGAACACCCTCTCCTCAGACTGACCCGGTAACTACCTTCATGATAGAATATATCTGCTTTTCCAGCTGCCGTATCTGGGCCACATGCTGCCGCACAGCCTCCTGCAAATGTAGTATGCTACTGCGCTGTTCCTCAGGATTGCTAGAGATCTCGAGCTGGAACCTGACCCGCTGCTTCTTCTCACTATGCTCCTGAAGCAGTGGAAAAGGAAATGAACAAGATTTTTTAACAGATATGTCTTGCAGTAAAGTAAAACAGATAAAGTGACAAGGAATATGGATCTCTTCTAGAAAGCTTACCTGTATCTGTCAGCATTAGTAGCAAGTGTAAGGGGCAGGCCCATGCAGAAGTAGTAAAGATTTCACAGTAAGCCAGTCCCACAGGATAGGGATGGAGGTGATAGTGGGGATTAGTTACTGATTTCAGAGGTATCAAAGTGACTGAGTAGAGAACTGACCAAGAAAAACAATCAAGTAAACAAACTCTACAGTCTCCGGAACACTCAAGACCCTTCCTGGGTAAGTGAAATTTCAACGGCTGCTACTGATTAACAGAGGATGTACCAATCACAAGGCCCTTTTTCAGCCTGAATCATGGCTTTTCTTACTGGACCCCAAATAAAGCACAAGGTCTATGGGTTCCTGTGAGGCTAAATGGCATTCTATAAAGGCCCATGCTCACCTTCCGCTTAGGTTCTACGTGGAGCAGCAGGTTGTTGACAATGTCCAGGATCATGGCATACTGAGCCGGGTTGGTGGAGATTTCCAGCTCATGATGAATAAGGGTAAAGGTATCCACAGCCCCTATGTAATTGTTAGCAGCTAAGTAAGAAACTCAAGGTTCTCTCTAAATACCTACCCCATCTTTAAACCCATACTTGGAACCTCTCCTGTTAACCCCATAGAAACAGCTTAGTGAGAAGCTCATGGGTAGAAATATGTCTGCTTATTTTAGAATCAAACAATTCCCATTCATCCCAGTTCCCTTCAAGAGCACACTTCAGCCTCTTACAGCAGACCTTACATAATGCAGAGCAAAGTAATGTCCAGTGCACAGTGGGACTTCTAATAACACTACTGACTCAGAACCACGAAGGAAGCAACTACTTTCACAAGTACCCTAGTCCCCTTCTAAAAGCCTTTCAAGCCCTGAATACCTTCCTGTTTCTTTAGGAGATCTTCCTTTTCCTGGTTCTCATGGACCTCAGGTGGTTTAATCTGAGTTGCCAGCTCAGGATCAATGTCATGGCTGTAACTGATATAGTACATTCGGCAGCTACAGCGTGAAATGATCCGCTGGACTTGCTGGGCTTGCTGCGCCTCAGCTGGCTGGTTCCAATCTGGGAAGAGGTGGGAAAGAGATAAAAGACATTCTCAATAAAGGTACTGTAGGAGCTAGGAGTGATGTCTCCGGCTACGTGTGATGTCTAGGGAACTCAATAAACACTTGCTTTCAACCTAGCCTAACACAAAACGGTCCTACCCCAGCATATGTTAATCTTGAGAGTATGTAAGAAAATGCGCCTCTCTTCCTAACCACATGATGGGGAATAAGGGAGAGCTGACCTGTGGTGGTGGTAACCATGCCTCCCACTGCCTGCCCGCTCTCCATCAGCTCCTGCACAGAATCCAGACTACGCTGCCGGTGCTCCTCGATATTCTTTACCTGAAGACAGAGATACAGGCACATTTAACTCCTGGCCAACTGGGTCACAGACCTCTAAGATGCAAGCAGTTATAATTACTATTCAGACTTCCACTGCCTAGAATAGCCTAAGGATCTCCCACGGTAGAAGACATACGTGACTCCCTCCTGGCCCAAACCACTCAAATTCCCCAAAGCCAAATGATTTACATGCACATTTGCCAAACCTGCAGGCCTGAGGCCAGAAAAGCAAGCTAGGTTAAAATTAAATCCTGTCCTACTACACACCCATTAGGATAGCTACTATCAAAAAAAAAAGAGAGAGAGAGAGAATATACCAAATGCTGGCAAGGGTGTGCTGAAATTGGATCCCTTGTGCACTGTTGGGGATGTGTCAAATGGTATAATGGTACTGTGGCAAATATTACGTCAAGCACAATTCCTCAAAAAGTTAACAGAATTACTATATGATCCAGCAATTCTACTTCTGGGTATATACACAAAAGAACTGAAAGCAGGGTCTTGAAGAGATTTGTACATGTTCATATGGCATTATTCACAATAACTAAAATATGGAAGAAACCCAAATATACATTGGTAGATGAATGGATAAGCAGTATGTGGTGTATAAACACACACACACACATACACACACACACACACACACACACACATACACACACACACACATAATGGAATTCAGTCTTAAAAAAGAAGATGCTGGGGCACCTGGGTAGCTCAGTTGGTTAAGCGTCCAACTCTTGATTTTGGCTCAGGTCATAATCTCAGGGTTGTGAGATCAAACCCCACACTGGGCTCTGCATTGTGCACAGAGCCTGCTTAAGATTCTCTGCCCTTCCCCCTACCTGCCTCTCTCTCTCTCTCTCTCTCTTTCCCACTTCCTTTCTCCCTCTCTTAAAAAAAAAAAAAGGGGAAGACACTACAACACAGGTAAACCTTGAAAAGATTCTAGAAAGTGAAATTAAGTCAGTTACAAAAAGACAAGTGCTATATGATTTCATTTATATGAGATACTTAAGAATAGTAAAAACTAGATGCCTGGGTGGCTCAGTCATTAAGTGTCTGCCTTCAGCTTGGGTCATGATCCCAGTGACCTGGGATTGAGGACCCCTGAGCAGGGAGCCTGCTTCTCCCTCTTCTACTTCCCCTGCTGGTGTTCCCTCTCTCACTGTCTATATCAAATAAACAAATAAAATCTTAAAAAAACAAAAACAAAAATGAATAGTCAAAATTATAGAGACAGAAAGTACAATGGTGGTTGTTAAGCACTGAAAAGGGGAGGTGGGGAGTTATTGTTTAATGGGTACAATTTCAGTTTTACAAGATGAGGAGTCATGGAGATGGATGGTAGTGATGGTTAAATAACATCATAAATATATTTAATACCACCAAACTTTACACTTAAAAATGGTTAAAACAGTAAATTTTATATGCATTTTACCAAAATTAAGAAAACAGGAAAAAATTCAAATCATGTTAAGCACAACAAATTTCATCAAAACCAATGACTTTCCCCACCCACTTTGATATTCATGTGTTTGTATTCTTGCTGTTTTCTGTCTTCAGATGATCACTCTGACACTTGCTATGGGGTAAGGGGAATGAATTCTCTTTTTTTTTTTAAGATTTTATTTATTTATTTGACAGACAGAGATCACAAGTAGGCAGAGAGGCAGGCAGAGAGAGAGGAGGAGGAAGCAGGCTCCCTGCTGAGCTAAGTCTCTGCTAAGCTGAAGTCAAAATGAGGAACAGAATGAGAGATATGGATAGACCATAAATAAGCAAATCTGCCAAGTCACAAAAAATTCATATAGGAAAGGCAAGATGAAAGTCCCCTGCCAACTCAGTAAAGGACACCATAAGCAAAACAAACAGGCAACTTACTGAATGGAAGAAGATATTTGCAAATGATACAGAAGGAACTCCTACAACTCAACACCAAAAAAAAAAAAAAAAAAAAAAAAATCCAATTTAAAAATGGGCAGAGGACCTGAGTAGATGTTTTTCCAAAACAAAACATGGAAAGATGTTCAACATCACTGATCATCAGGGTAATGCAAATCAAAACCACTTCACACCAAAATAGCTAGTATCAGGGTTTCTGGGTGGATCAGTCGGTTCAAAGATCGACTCTTGGTTTCAGCTCAGGTCATGATTTCAGGGCTTCAGCTTAGCCCTCAGCATGGAGTCTGCTCCAGATTCTCTCTCCCTCTCTCTCTCCCTCTGCCCCTACCCCTGAACACCCATGCACAAGCACACTTTCTCCCTCTCTCAAATAAAGAAAATCTTTTTTAGAAAAAAAAGATTTTATTTTTTAGAAAAAAAGATTTTATTTATTTATTTGACAGATAGAGATCACAAGTAGGCAGAGAGGCAGGCAAGGAAAGAGGAGGAAGCAGGCTCCCCGCCAAGCAGAAAGCCCAGGACCCTGGGATCATGACCTGAGCAGAAGGCAGAGGCCTTAACCCACTGAGCCACCCAGGCGCCTCAAATAAATAAAATCTAAAACAAAAAACAAAAAACAACCACCCACAAAGTCCCTCCCATCTAAGCCAAATACACATTCTATTCTAATGCTAATACCATAGCCTGACAGGGAATAAAGGGTTCACATGCAAAAGAAGGCATGCCTAAAAGCAGCAGAGGCCCAGAAAATGCTAGAGAGATCTTACATAGCTCATCTTGCCCACCTCTGCCTGACTAGTTAGAATCTTCTGTGCCTACCTCCTGAGACTACTGGTAAAGAGCACGGCTTGCTTGAACCACAGTTGTAATATGATACATTACATGACCTCTCATATTATCAACAACCTGACCCTTCCTTGGCTTGACATCTGATTAAATGATTACCTTGTATGTAATTATATCTGAGGTTGCTAGGTTTGAGCCCAAAGGTTGTTGGAGTAAGAAGCACCAAGCAGGGAAGAGGGATTAGCTTTTTCCCCATTGAGTATAATGGCAAATGAAGTTATCACACTGGTGCTTAACAGATGCAGCTGGATGCATAAGTCGTTTGGGTGTACCATGCCCAGCACAACGTGACCACTTCACGCCTGTGCAAGAATACTGGCTAGGTACATCTTACCTTATAAACTATTAGATCTCTCAATAATTCTGATATTATATCCTAGAAATTATAATGCAAATTGTTTTACTAAGCTGAAAAGAAAACCTACAGCCTAGTCCTTGCCAACTGCTCATAATTTCACCATCTAAGAAAACATTACCTTGACACACACACACCCCTGACCTAACAACTTTTTAAAAATGGTAGGATTATTTTCCCTCTAAATGAAGCTTTGTGTTTTTCAAAGCACTGTCTCACTGATCCTTTCAATAATCTTGTGAGAGGGAAGTATTAACTCAATTGTATTAACAATGACTCGCTAAAGGGCTCACGGCTACTATAATAGCAAAGATGGCATTAGAACTCACATAACCTGACTGCTAGAAAAGCAGTCTTTCTATTCAACCTTACTACTTTGCTGAAACAACCAATCAACCATCTTCTAAGAGAAATAAGAGAAAGGGCAGAGAGAGAACTTATCTAAAGTTCTCAAACTTATGCCTATTTTCTTGGCTGCCTACTGATTGTGTGTTTTATTATCAGGGGTCAGCAATCTTCTCAAAAGTAAAAAAGTTCTTGGGGTGCCTGGGTGGCTCAGAGGGTTAAGCCTCTGCCTTCGGCTCAGGTCATGGTCTCAGGGTCCTGGAATCGAGCCCCGCATCGGGCTCTCTGCTCAGTGGGGAGCCTGCTTTCCCTCTCTGCCTGCCTCTCGACCTACTTGTGATCTCTCTGTCAAATAAATAAATAAAATCTTGAAAAAAAAAAAAGAAGTAAAAAAGTTCCAACCTACTTTATTCTGGTGCTAGGAAATGAGAATTTCCTTTGCAATGAAAAAGAATAGCAAGAGATTTAAAAAAAAAAAAAGCACTATGTGCTCACAGGCCACAAATCAGAGACTACCTACAATTCCTACATTCAAGGTGTTACCAGCTTCGTTATTCTACTAAGCTGGAGCAACAGGTACTAGCAGGAATCTTGCAAATAGTCTGCTGGAAGGAGCCAAATATGGAAAACTGGGACTATAATGGGCCTTCCCAGTGCCACTGACTAACCTCTAACCAGAGCTGTCGGCCATCCTGCTCAGTAGGGCTGCTTTCAGTGGTGGCGAAGTACTGCATGCCATCCAGTAAGCAAGTCCAGGATGTCTTTTGCTTCAACGTGTCACCATACCAGGCTGGATGGTGTTGGCACTGCAGCAACTGAGCTTTGGCAGCTGACACAATGACACAGCCTTCTGTCTCCGCTCCACGAAGAACCATCTATACCACAGACAGAAGCAGAATTA
The DNA here is from genome assembly GCF_963455335.1 of Martes martes. Lineage (NCBI taxonomy): Eukaryota > Metazoa > Chordata > Mammalia > Carnivora > Mustelidae > Martes > Martes martes. The sequence goes on from NW_027666663.1 coordinate 15,153, forward strand.
CAGCACAAGGGCCACCAGGGAAGGTGAGAAGGTTAGTGAAAGGATTGTACCAATGACTACAGCTGGGTCTAATTCTGGCTTACTGAGTGAATGCTATGGTTTTAGACATGAAGGTTGGATTATCCTGGATACCTGCTGGAAGGAATATTTTTTTGGAACTCTGTCTGCCCATTCTTATTTGGTGGTGGGAGAAGACGAACACATACTATGATCTAGCCCAAGGCTGAGGTGCTCTGGTAAAGAGAAGTTACCTGGCAGTTAACCAGCTCAATAAGGCAGTTTCGGTTATATATGTCATCTGTCTGGCAGGCAGCAATGCCACACAACTGGTCACTCACACCTGACTCCTCTTCTGTGAACACTACAAACCTATCTGTCTCTTCAATCAGCTTCTGCAACATGTAGGCACCTGCAGGGAAACAGGAAGTGGGAAGAAGTCATAATCTCAAAGGGATGGGGAACACATCTAGGGCCAAAATGATCTTCCTTCAATTTCTCTACAACACATTCTCCTATCTGCAACTTATCCACTCCACCCCTTCATCCTTGAGGGCAAATAAGGGTTGTCATTTCATTTTCCCTTCAATTTAAAAGAAGTAATAGATTCCCGAAAGAAACTTAGAAATACTATGTAAGCAGCAGCATTTTTTTCTCCTAGGTATATCAAACTCTGAATTATTCTAGGATCTTTTTTTTCCTCATTTTGTTACATGTATTTTTCACTTTGTATTATCTTAAATGTTTGTTGACCACTCCTTTCCCCATGAAACCACTCCCTTGTCATTAGTGCCACTGTGTTCTCATACTTCTACTGCTTCCTCTGATTATGCCTCTAAATCCTTTTCTCCCAAGTTTTAGAAAATGACTATCTCCTAAGGTCCATCCTTGGCAAGTTCCCCTCTTCCTCTTTTCATCTAATGAGTTTGTCTAACAGTGTGTTATGGTTAATAGCAGCCTCCAGAATCAGACTAGTCTGCCTGTATTTAAGATCCTATCTCTGCCAGTTTCTTGATTGTGACCTTTGGCAGCTTGCTTTAACCTGGGCCTCAGTTTCCATGTCTGTAAAATAAGAGTAAGTGTCTCATAAGGTTGTTGAGGGAATTTAATGCAACAACACACAGAAGTATTTTGCAAAGTACCTGCCACACAGTAGGCAACTATTATTATCTCCGTGGCCTTACCTCTTAGCTCATGCTGAAACTCCCAAAATCTTCTTCTCTAGTACTAAGCTTTTAGATCTCATCTCCAGCTGTTAGACATTACCTAGATGTGTTCCTTGAGTTACACATTTCATAGGCACATTAACATTTCTATCTATTGCCCCATCTCGATTCTCACTGCCTCTACCATTACATGTTGTTGGGATGCCACAGTAGTTTCTTTATCGGTCCCTCCACCTCCAGTTTTCCCTCTGAGTCCTCCTCCACAGCACCCCAAGATTTATCTTCCTAAAAATTAAGTCTAATGATGACACATCCCTATTCAAAAGCCTTCAGTAGTTCACCACTGTCTGCTAAGTAAGGACCAAAAACTCCTTAGCCTTGTATGGAAGACCTTTGATGGTCTATGTGCAGCTTTCCTTTCCAGGATCTTCCCTCACCCCTCATCTTAGCTACTCTCTATGACAACTGAAACAGACTGTTTGCTCTTCTTTGAACGTATTGAGCTTTACCAATTCTACTCCTATCAGGATACTCCCTCTGCCTTGAATGCCCTTTCTCCCCATTTCCACAAGTTCAAACCATATTAAGGCTTCAAAGTCCAGCTTAAATGTTACTTCATCAATAAATCTTTCCCTGATTGCACTCCCTCCTTCATTCTAGTCAAGAACTCCCATATACTTTCACTTCTCACTTGTGACATAATCACTTTTCACCTTGTTCTAAACTCACCATGAACTTGCATTCCTCTGTACTTATCATTCTTTCTCCCTAAAATGTCCTCTCCTTTCTCCTTGCCTGTTGAACTCTTACTCATCTTTCTTTTTTTTTTAAGAGTTTATTTATTTATTTGACAGAGATCACAAGTAGGCAGAGAGACAGGCAGGGGTTGGAAGCAGGCTCTCTGCTGAGCAGGGAGCCCAAAGCGGAGCTCGATCCCAGGACCCTGGGATCATGACCTGAGCCGAAGGCAGAGGCTTTAACCCACTGAGCCACCCAGGCACCCCTCTTACTCATCTTTTAAGACCCATCTCAACTATCTTTTTTGGGAAGCCTTTCTAGACTTCCCGATGCTGACTTAAATACTTTCTTCTTGAACATTCTTAAAAAGCATTTTCATAATGAAATAATAATTTACATGCCTACCTACTAGTTTCTGAGCTTTCCCTCATCTTTATATCGCTAATGTCTAGGGTTATGTCTGGCGCATTATAAATCGTCTATAAGCTAAAATGAATCTATGAATGAATGAGTGGTTGAGTGAATGAACAAATAATCTTAGCTCATCCAGAGATGATAAACTACCTGCTGTAGCAAGTACAATGTCTTTCATTTTATATCTCTCATGAACCCAGCACAGTGCTTTGTGCCTGTTAAGTACTCAATATTTGCTGACTGAACAAATTAATTCATCAAACCACAAAACAATTCTTTAATCCTTTCTTTCCCTTACTCATACTGTTTTGACCCATCACTCCTTCATGATCCTCTTCTCTTGGTCACAGGATCACACCCTTTAAATGCCCTTATATCATTGCTATGTAAGACTGAGGTAGACTGGGTCACCTGCGTGGCTCAGTCAGATAAGCATCTGCCTTTAGCTCAGGTTATGATCCCAGGGTCCTGGGACTGAGTCCTGCTTCAGGCTCCCTGCTCAGTAGGGAACATACTTCTCCCTCCCTCTTTGCCCCTCCCCTCAGCTCCTACACACACTCTCTGTCAAATAAATAAATAAAATCTTTAAAAAAAAAAGAGAGAGGGGCGCCTGGGTGGCTCAGTGGGTTAAAGCCTCTGCCTTCAGCTCGGGTCATGATCTCAGGGTCCTGGGATCGAGCCCCACGTCGGGCTCTCTGCTCAGCAGGGAGCCTGCTTTCTCCTCTCTCTCTGCCTGCCTCTCTGCCTACTTGTGATCTCTGTCTGTCAAACAAATAAATAAAATCTTTAAAAAAAAAAAAAAAGAGAGAGAGACTAAGGCGGCCTAATATGGAGAAACAATAGTTTTCATCTCTACACCAAGACGGAACCATCCATGATTTAGTCCTTCCCAATTCCTGTCCAATCCCACGGACATATTCTAACCCTAACCCGATGAAGTCTCATCTGCCCCAGCTTACCTCCTGATGACCCCTTCTCAGGCTGTCCACTAAAGCTGGGAGTGTTGACGGGAGGTGGGGCTGGGGCACTGGTCAGAACACTCTGCTTTGGCTTTTTAGCCGGCATCTGGGGTTCAATCTTTAACCCCTTCAGGGCCTCAGTAGAGAGGTTACGTTTGAGTACTGCTGCCTTTTTATAGCCATCATATAAACCAAAGGCAATGTCCCGATTGGTGGTTGTCCACGAAGCCCGTAAATCTACCAAGTGCAGCTGGTGTGTGTGAAAGGCAGGATCCCCAACCCGAGTAGAGAGCTCCTAAGAAACAAGAACCACAAGATAGCATGGAAATTCCCACAATTTCTCCTGTACCACAGATATAGAGATAAGAAAACAAACTTGTTGAATAAGCAATCTATTTGGGTGCCTGGCTCAGTTGGTTAAGCGTCTGCTTTCGGCTCAGATCATGAGCCCAGGGTCCTGGGATCAAGTCCCACATCGGGGGTGGGGGAGGCCCTGCTCGGTAGAAGTCTGCCTCTCCCTCTGCTCCTCCCCCTGTTCATGCTCTCACTCATTCTCTCTCATATAAATAAATAAAATCTTTAACAAAAAAAAAAGTTTCTCTCTCCCTCTCCTTCCGGCCCCCGCCACCTAAAAAGAAAAAAAAAATCTGTTCTAGGAGAGATAAGACAACCCTAGAGAAAGAAAAACTAAGTGGTCTTAATGTGTGCATTAGACTACACTCAGACTATATCCACTATATTTATATGGTTCAGAAAATGTCAACATTCGGTCATCTAACGTCTCAGTCGGTAGAACATGTGACTCTTGATCTCAGGGTTGTGAAGTCAAGCCCCAGCTTGAAGACCAGAAGAAAAAAAATTGCAACATAAAATCTTTCCTTAATTAGGGGGCAAAAAATCCCATCAAATAAGGTCCTAGGAAAAAAGTTTTACTGTTTCCTGAAGGGCAAGAGACTATCTTTAGAAGGAGAGAGAGAAAAGGAATTTTCAAAAAGAGGGACACTGATATAGCTGACAGTGAATTCATTAAATAATAATGATATATATGCATGGAATACAGTTAGAAACATTACCTGGACCTTTGCCTGAAACCCACTGCCATGGACTGAATTGTTGCCCCAACCAAACTTCATATTTTGAGACCATAATCCCCAGTATGATAATATTTGGAGATGTGGCCTTTAGGAGGTAATTAGGTTTAAATAAGGTCATGAGGGTGGGGCCTTATGATGGGATCAGTGTGCCCTTATAAGAAGAGACACCAAAGAGGATGCTCCCTTTCTCTTTTCCTGCCTTGTGAGGACACAGCAAAGGCAACTGTCTACAAGCCAGGAAAGAGCCCTCACCAGAATCTGACTATGCTTGGTACCCTGATCTTAGACTTCCAGCCCCCAAACTGTGAGAAATATACTTCTGTTGTTTAAGCCACATAGTCTTTGGTATTTTGTTATGGCCGCCCAAACAAACCAAGACACGTACTGATACAAATAAGGTTGTAAAGAGACTGAGTCACGCGGTACCTCTTCAGCTGTGCGATTGCTGTGCCGCTGGTAGGTGAGGGAGGACAGGCTCAGTAGGTGGGTCTTTGTCACCAAAGGATCAAGGCAGTGATCAGCATTCTCTTCAGTGGGCGAAGCCATCAGGTGAACAGTCACCTGACTTAGGTCACTAACCATCTGGGTCACACTCCAGTCAGAGATGAGGCGCCGCATCACTGTGCCCGCTGAGACAAGGAGCCATACAGAGCCCATGCAGACCGATACAGAAGGGCAGTGTGGGACAGAAAGCAGGAAGAGGAACGAGAAGGGCGAAAAGGGCAAGGACTACGAGAAAGGAAGGCAGTCTTTGAACCTACCTTGAGGTATAAGCCGCTGAGTTCCCCTAGTGAAGACATGGCCCTGACTGCACTCAATCTGGATGCCCCGTTGCTGGGCAAATGAGGCCCAATAATGCACCTGGCAAGCAGACAGTGTAACGCTAAATGGGATCTGAGAGATGATGAAGATAAGGAAAAATGAGAAAACTAGGGAAGGGGAACAAAACTGAAGATGTCAGAGCCTGACCTGCAGCTGGGGAAAAAGCGCAGTATAGGAAAGCTGCTTGTAGTGCTGGCCAAGTTTCTTCTTGCTCGGTTTCAGGTTATTGAAGAGCTTTCCTCGACAGATAGGCCTTGTGACACTAGTCCAAGTTGCCCAGAAGTTTTGCATCCAGCGCAGGGTACTGCTATATAACAGAATCCGGGGCTGGGATATTGCTGTAAAAGACAAGATAGATATCTCCTACCTGTGATTAAAACAGAGATGAACCTAAATCCATCCCTAGCTTCAGCTTTTAGAAGTTTAAAAACCCACGCAGCATTCAGCCTCAAGTCAATATCCCCAGTACCCTTTCCTTTTAAAGATCTAAGCTTTGGGGGCACCTGGGTGGCACAGATGGTTAGGCCTCTGCCTTAGGCTCAAGTGATGATCTCCAGGTCCTGGGATAGAGCCCCGCATCTGGATCCCTGCTCAGTGGGGAGTCCGCTTCTCCCTCTCTCTCTGCTTGTATTCTCTCTCCCTCCCAAATAAATAAAATCTTAAAAAAAAAAAAAAAAAGCTTTGTGTTCACCAACCCTTTCTCAAAAAAAGGTCCTAATCCAAATCCTCCCTTGCTTTCCCTGTCCCTGCCCCAGAGGGTCAAGTCCATTGTGTTTAAGCCCATCCTCCCAACTCTTCCTCCCACTGCCCCAGACCCAAGCCTCACTCCCACTGTGCCGGGTCAGATCCATCTTGATGGAGAGATTGAGGTTCTCAGAGCGGAATGCCCGGTAGGAGTCATGGAGTTGGCCCAAGGGCACCTCAGGCAGAAACTCTGGGGCCCGCAGAGTGACACTGTGGTGATCATGGGGGTTCCCATGGCATAGCCACTGCAGGTCCAGTGTCATGCAGAGGTCAGGCAGGTGAAGGAAGCAGCAGTCATCATACCTGTCTCACAACAGAGTCCCAGATCTCAGTGCCCTGATCACTTGCAACCCCCTGGCTCTTCCCCTCTCCCTCCAACCTGAATCCCTGGCCCTGTTGAGGCCCCACCCCTCACTCCACTCACTTAGAAGCTGTTCTCACGTTGACATCCAAGTCACCCTTGAACACAAATTGACCAGGTTTCCAATGAAAAGACAGGTGGCTCCACTCCCAGTGCATATTTTCTGTTGTGTTGTACGGGTCCTGTAACCACCCCCAACAAGTCGGTGAGATCTGGATAAGAGTATCTCCCAATCTCCCAAATAAGTACTGTTGGGTCTCCCCCCGCCATGTGCTATTCAAGCCCCAATCATAGCATCCTAGTAAGAAAACAACTCCGGAACCCCTCACCTCAGTAGCCAGTTGGTGCAGATTTGCCTGTTCAATGTCCATGTGCCAGTCCCCATGGAACAGAAGACGGCTCTTGTCCCACCAGGGCAAGGGTGGGCTGGGGTCAGCTGAGGGCTTGGTCAAGAGGTCCACAGACTGGCTAATCAGTGTCCAGGCTGGATCCCAGCACGGGCCCCATACCACTGTGTACTGAAAGATTTCCGCTGGGATAGAGGAGCAAAGGGTACAGCTTATTACGCTACTTCTTTCTTCATTCCAGAGGGCCTCAGCTCATCTCCCAGCCCAGCCATCACAACGACCCTCAGCCACACCAACTGCCCTCCTCTACTCACAGTGGAAGTCGTGGTAGAACTTGAGTGGGGGCATGTTCCTCTCTACTGCCACATTACCCCATGGAAGCCCCAAGTGCAAGATTTGACGCCGCCGGGAGCAAGGCTGACCACTCTGCTCGGTGCCCACAAGTCGACCCATCAGCCGCCAGTCACGTATCTCAAACAGGTACCGGGGATAATCTCTTATCCGAACTGTTATTACAGGGAGGATATACGCTGGCTATTCAGAGGACTGTCTCAACATTCTTGAGCATTTTCTCCCCTGCCACTACTTTTACCCATTTATTTAAAAAGGTCAACTGAGAGAACAAGAGCTGGCAGTTGGCAGGAAAGCTGGAAAACGGCGTGGAGACACGAGCAGATGGTGAGGAGAATAACACCGAGATCCAAGAGGCACACTAACCCTGAAGATGACTGTGTTAGTTGTCCTTCGTGTTAGCCAAGCAGTTTCAGGGTGAAATTCAGGAACCAAGAAATGAAGAGGAGCCCACCCAACCCACTCCACCCATCCAAAAACCACCACAGTTCCCAATATAACTGAGTTCTTCTGCAGTCACTCAGAGAGCTTTCTGGAGCTCTGAGGGCGAACACTACACTCTATTCACAAATGAGGAAGTGCTACTTACCCAAAAATGTCTTAACACTGCACTTGAGCATACGACACCACTGAATGACAAGATCTATCCCCTCAGCAGGGAAAGGGCTGCCTGGATCAAGCTCTTGAACTTGCTCTATCACACGCTCAGGCCCATGGAAGGAGGCATCTGCCAGAGCTACCAGCTCTAGCCCTGACAGGCTCCAAGTGAGCAGAGCCCGGCGCATAGGTGTGTTGCCATAGAGACGACGGGAGCGCTGAATGTAGATTTCAATGTTTTTATGTTCCAAAGAGGCATAGAGCTCCTCAATTTTACGGGCTGGCAGTAACTCCCCATGTTGCTTCCGAAGAGCAGCCACCTTGGCATCCAGCAACTGCAGCCTTTTGGCACTCTCCTTACTTTCATCCTTCATTAGTTCATAGTTATCACGAAGTTTCACCTCAAAAACATCATCCAGGAAAACCCATGAGAAGTGATGAACCTTCAAGAGTAGATCAGGTGGGAGTGGGGCAGGGCTTGGAGAAGCCAGAGCATGAGTTCCTCCATGCAGCCCCTTCAGCCATTTCTGTACGCCCACAGCCTCATCCAGAGTTCGAGAGAAATCATACTGATAAGGAAACTCCACTGAGACTGAGCCCAGGGAGAGAAGCCACACACGGTTCCGGAGGGTCTGCAGCACAGGGAAAGGGTTCCGGTGGAGGATCATCTCCTCCAGTTCAGGCAGCAGCTGTACCTCCACCTCCTTGAAGTTGAAGATGCTATTGCCATCAAAGCCAGCAGCCAGCTCTGGGCAGTAAGCCTGCAGCGAACCCCCATGGCGGCTCAGCGACACACTCTCCGCAGCCAGGGTAATGAACTTGTCCTCAGCTACAAAAGCTGTCAGCTTAGCTGTGCTCACCTCTAGTGTCAGGTTTAGTAGCCGCTTTGGGGGAGATGGCTCAGGGAGAAGGCCTTCTGGTTCAGACGCAGTCTCTGGGATCTCTAGTGCAAGGAGTGGCACAGACTCGGGAAACAGAGTGGCTCTCAGCAGGTCTCGGCAATGCAGGGTAGCCAGGACGTGCTGGTATAGGTACATGTGATCTGGGGGGCTCCAAAGTAAGGTGAGTCCTGTACCACACTGAACCTTCAGGGAGCAAGAGAAAAGGATCTGTCAATTACAAGATCCCAAAATAGGAGAGATGGCTGAGATTATTATTATACATGCACACCTGGGTCCAGAACCATCTCCACTCAGGATCATTTCCTGAGCAACTGCATCAATTACACCCTTGCCTTGTTCTCCTTAGCATGAATATATGGAGCTAACAGTTTTTACTTACACACTCTTGAGTTCCCAACTGGATTCTAGACTGTTGATTCTTCAGTATCTACCACAGAATATGCAGTATATACAGCACATACTTAATAAGTCATTTGACTTTTTGTTTCTGTGAGTTATCTTTCTACAATAGCCATACTCCATATAATAACGATTTTTTTAAAGATTTTATTTATTTATTTGACAGAGATCACAAGTAGGCAGAGAGAGAGGGGGAAGCAGGCTCACTGCCAAGCAGAGACCCCGATGCAGGGCTCGATCCCAGGACCCTGAGACCATGGGATCATGAGATCAAGGCAGGGGCCCAACCCACTGAGCCACCCAGGCACCCCAGTAATAACCATTTTAATAACCACTTTGAAAGTTTTTTCTTAATTTTTTAATAAACATATAATGTAGGGGTGCCTGGGTGGCTCAGTGGGTTGGACTGCTGCCTTTGGCTCAGGTCATGATCTCAGGGTCCTGGGATCGAGTCCCGCATCGGGCTCTCTGATCAGTGGGGAGCCTGCTTCCCTCCCTCTCTCTGCTTGCCTCTCTGCCTACTTGTGATCTCTGTCAAATAAATAAATAAAATTAAAAAAAAAAAAAGATTTTATTTATTCATTTTAGGGGGAGAGTGTGTGTGTGCGAATAGGGAGGGGCAGAGGGAGAGGGAGAAAGTATCTGAAGATTTCACACTGAGCGCAGAGCCCGACATGGGGCTCAACCCCACAACCACGAGATCACAACCTGAGTGGAAACCAAGAGTCGAACACTCAACCAACAGAGCCATCCAGGCACCCCTTGACTTAATTCTTAAAAAATATAAAAAAGACTGACCACAGAAGTCAATACAGCAAATGACTTCTATGTGAAAGTATGCTTCAAAGAAAGGAGTCCTTGTAAGTTTGAAAAACAAAGTCCATTCTGAATAGTTAAGCAGAGAAAATTTAAATTCCAGAACAGAAAAATGCCTTCGAGTTCCAGCCTTGAAAAGGCAACTTCTTCCAAAGGAAGCTGAAGTCTGACAGTTGGAAAGATACCCCACTCCCTTCCTAGGAGGGTTCCGTATTCACCTGATATCCTGAGGAGAAAGATCTTGGAAAGTCTCTTAGAACTTGCCACTGCCTCCATCTTCCGATCCCTTTCGACCTTTTATTTTTTTAAAAACTCTATTTTTAGGTAATCTCTAAACCCAACACGGGGCTCGAACTTACAACCAACATCAAGAGTCGCACACTCCACCCACAGAGCCAGCCAGGCGCCCCTCCCTTCCAGCCTTTTAATAAGCTGAGGGCTTCAGTGAAATAACACCACATCATGATCTTTAAAAAAAAAACAACAACTCTTATTTTTCAGAGATATGCACTGAAATATTTACAGTGAAATTATATGTCCTGGTATAAGTCTGCTTCAAAATAATCCAGGAGCGGGCGGCAGGGTGACTGGTGGGTATAGAGCTGAAACAAGTTGGTCCTAAGTGGTAATTACTGAAGCTGGTATGGATACATACAAGTTCATATATTCTCTCTAGTTCTGTGTGTACTTTATGTTCCATAATAAAGAGTTAAAAACGTATAGAACAAGCCAGGACAAAAAGGATAATGCAAGATGTCATATTTCTCACAGATGAGTTTCACAACAGACTCAAAAGACTGGGAGGGGCGCCTGGGTGGCTCAGTGGGTTAAGCCTCTGCCTTCGCCTCACGTCATGGTCTCAGGGTCCTGGGATTGAGACCCCCATCAGGCTCTCTGTTCAGAGGGGAGCCTGCTTCCCCCTCTTCTCTCTGCCTGCCTCTCTGCCTTTTTGTGATCTCTGTCAAATAAATAAATAAAATATTTTTTTTTTAAAAGAAGAAAAAAGACTGGGAAATGCTCTTCAGCCTCGAGAAAAACCAACCTGACTCCACCTCCCCAGAGAAGCATTACCTCCAGAGAGCGGATGCTGCTGTGATAGGTGATGGAGAGCATGGAGAGGCTGAGCACGGGAGTAGGGATGTCAGGAGCCTTGCAGCAGGGCTGCATCTTCTCTGTGACTGACTTCACCAGGGCCAGCACAAGTCCCTGGACACCCACAGTGGAGGTTTCAGCGCTTCCCAGGATGGTCAGCGTGTCCAGTCGGATCTCTGAAGCACCTAACATCCAGAAACCATATTAGCATTGGTTCTCAGCTCTCAAACGGCAACTTCAGCCTTCACTCTCCTTTCTTACTCATTCTTTCCACTCTAGTTTTCCTTATTCCCTATACCTCCCTAAGTTCATTCCTCATATTTCAGGGCAATTTTTCCTCTCCTATCTTACCCTACCTAAATCTGGTAGCAAAGCCAAAGAAGCTCCCTAACTCCTACGAAGTGCTCAGAGATGTATTACTCTCTAGAACCAAACACATAAGGAAATAAAAAACTACACTAGTCTCAATTTCTTGATCAACTATCAAGGCTTTTTTTTTCTTAAATAAATCTTGCTTAATACTTAATACCTTCTATTAGCCTGTAAGAAATATCAAGAAACCCAAGTTACATAAGACCTTCTAGCATCTCATGCCTTTAATTTAGAAAAAGTCCAAATAATCACCTTCATTAAATGAGAAGGAGCAGACTGAACCAGTATAATCTGCTTAGGTTACAAACTACCCACTTAACTATAGACTCCCTGTCCCACTTACCAACCAGGGCAGAAAGGGTGAACAAGTTCATGTCCTCCACCTTCAAGTCCACCTTCCACAGTAACGACACAGATTCCCCAAATGAAGATTCTCTAGAGGCAGCTGACTTCCCAGATTGTGTGTCCATCAAGGATAAAATGCGAGAGAGACACTGGGCACAGGTATCTGATGCTTCTACCTGCAGTCCACGGATGGTACAATCAAGAAACAGGGTATCTGACTGGGTGCTAGACAGGCCCAAAGGCTGGTTATAGCTACCCTAGAAAAGAAAAGAGAGCGAGCTCCATTAGGAGCATGCAGAACACACAGTTCTATAACACCCTGATGCGTCATCTTCTGCCAAAAAGATGGTCCGTGCTCTGCCGTGCATGGCAGGGAAAGGAAACTGTATGGGCCACTGTTCACCAAAGTCCCCACCTACCTGTAGTGTGAAGGAGTCCAGGACAAGTGCCTCACCCCAAACATGCATATTGGGTGGGTGGGGTGCCCGCTGAATGTGGGAGTCACTGCCCACCCGCCAGCAGAGATGGTCCACAGTTAACACACCCCGCTGATGGATACTCTGTGGCCTCAGGTGCTGGTAATCTGAACAAAGAAGGCAGGAGAGTTCTATGGAGCCACTGTAGCCATCAATTAGGCCTAGCTTCATGAATGGACAGATTCTTGTTCCTTTTCTATCCCAGAGTCTTACCTAGAGAGATGGAATTGAATCCCAAGGCAAAGGGTGGTGTATTACCAAGCTGAACGGAAACATTGACATTGGAGATGGAGGTGCTAAAGATGATGGGAGCCAGGATTTGGGGAAGGTTCTGCATAGAGACAAGACATCATTGTTTGATAAAGAAAGAACTGGAGCTTCCTATTATGGAACAGATATCTGAAGCTCTCAAAAGTCAGGGTGAGTTTTGTTGTGATTCTCAGGATGGAATGCAACTAGAAAATAAAAGACCAAACTCCTAAGTTTGTTATTCCCA
>NW_027666662.1:0-59531 GCF_963455335.1 Martes martes
CCCTAATGGTTATACTTGGCACTGTTATGAATGAAAAGAAAAAAAAAGGTTAGGTTATTTTTTCTTCTCTTGCCTCCCTTAAGAACGCAATAGAAGAACGGAAAGCCATTGTGTTGTAACTGGAAAATTAATCACATCAAATATTCTCTTATACTAATCAAATTTAAAGTCTAGAATTAGCTTATATAAAACAGATGTTTACATTCTTATTCTCTTTTGGTACTAATGTCAAGAGAAGAAAGCACAGAATAACTATGTCATGGCATACTTCGGGGAATGTAACACTCTGCTTTTACTTTTTGTGAAGCCACAAAGCCTGTGGTGAGCAGGCGGGACAGCCCCAGAAGGAAAAGCACCAGGGGCCTAGTATCCTACTCCTTACATAGTTGAAATTCCCATCATCTCTCATGGAATGGGAAGTAAGCTGCCTAAGGACGAGCCAACGCTCTCAGCAAGTGGGTGAAGACACAAGCACCATGTGTCTGGTAGCTGGTCCAAGGGAGCCTCCCTTTTGGCTCAGCCAGTGTCCTAGTTCTAGAGGACTCGTGATTCTGGTTTGTGTTTCAATTGTGATCTTCTCTATAAGAATCTCAGGGATCCACCCGCTCTCAAAATAAAGACAAAGAGACCTACAAGCTGTCCTCATGCTACTTGGGAAAAATCGTTAAAAGCCTAACTGACCACTTAATGGAAGGAGCCTGAACCAAGAATACCTCCCCCTCACTTTCTGAAAAAAACGTTGAAATTAAAATGTATCCTTAATGACCCCCTCCAGGTGTCCCCTCAGGCCTCCACCCCCTCTCATAGGGAGTCTCTGTCCCCATAAAGTCAGGAACTTGGCCATATCCACCCAGTATTTTCTGAGACTTGATCCCAATTCAAAAGCTGGGAAGGATTTTAGAGATCATTTTTCTACCCTAGGAACTTCATTTTGGAAGGAGAAACTGAGGCTCAGACAGTGACATCTCTAAGATCTTGTAAACTTTTTTTTTTTAAGATTTTTATTTTATTTATTTGACAGATAGAGATCACAAGTAGGCAGAGAGGCAGGCAGAGAGAGGGGGAAGCAGGCTCCCCGCTGAGCAGAGAGCCCGATGCGGGGCTCGATCCCAGGACCCTGAGATCATGAACTGAGCCGAAGGCAGAGGCTTAACCCACTGAGCCACCCAGGCACCCCAGATCTCGTAAACTTTTGAAGTCATACTGTCAATCTATTTTGGACCTGTAATCATTCCTCTCCCACCACACCAGATGGATTAACTAATAATCGCCAGGCACTTCCTATGTCCCAAGCACTATTTTAAGGGCTTTAATGTATGAACCTTGAATCCTTATTCCAAAATTATGAGGTCACTAAAGGAATGATCCCCATTTCACAGAAGAGGGAACTGAAGGTGAAGTTCACACAAAGAGGTTAGATCATCTGTCATGGTTCTCACATCTTCCTCCCCTTCACTTTCATTCTCCTCCTTTTGCTTCCTGTCTGCATTTTCCCTACTATTTTACAATAAAATTGGAAAATTTTAAAAATAAAACTTTGAGATATATAATTGCTTTCTAGTATATTTCAGAGTGTCATCATTAGTATAATAATAGCCATACTGTATAGGCCTTTTCAGGGGGAAAAAAAAAAGATACTATAGTCTTGGTTTCTTTTGCTTTGTGCATCAGGCATTCTTTGGCCTTGAATGATCTCCTCCTACCCCTAAGCTTATTTCTGAGCTTTCTCCCTCATTATTTATCAATCCAAACTAATTTTATATTTTTCCCACAATGCTATGAATTTCTTGAGAATAGGGTTGTGTTCGATTCATTTTTATAAGCACATAATGCCCAACACACCATAGGAATTCAATGTTGATGAACTGCTGAATGTAAATGATTAATAATAATGGTAATAATAGTAACAGCCATCTAATGAGTACTTTAGCCTTGTTCTTAGCACATGGATGAACTCATATATATGAATAGTCACGATAACCTTGTAAGATAAGTATTTCTTAACTATTTCAGAGACGAGCAAATTAAACTCAGAGCATTAACCAACTTACCCCAGATCACATCAGTAGTATGTGGTAGAGCCAGGAGCTGAACCTAGGTCTTTTAGGACTCTTTCCAATACACTCCATTGTCACCCTGCAAAATAATTTTATTACTAGCCTGAATATGACATTTTTATGAAAATAAATATTCTGTAGAGAAAATTAATCATTAGAGTGCCAAAACAAGTGTTTAAACGATCTTGTTTTAAACCATTTTGTTTATGTGAAACTTACTTTTGCTTACCTCCAGATAGACAACTAAAGAATGGTAGAAGTGAGGACAGTTTAGTGGAAGTAAATTGAAAAAAAAAATGGCTCTTTAAAAAGGGAATGGTATAAAGCTGTGACTATCTGGCCATTTACTTATTAATCAGAAGGAAGCATCTATTAGATCCTGTGGTCAGTTTCTATTAACCATCAGGGGCTATGAAAAAGAGGAAGATCAATGTTTCAATATAGATTTACTTGATACTGAAAAATATGAAAAGGCATGAAAGTATAGCTCAAATGGTAGATATAACTCAATTTCTATTCTCACCTTTATTCTTTTTTTTTTTTAAAGATTTTATTTATTTATTGATTAGAGAGAGAGAGAGAGAGCACACACAGGCAGACAGAGTGGCAGGCAGAAACAGAGGGAGAAGCAGGCTCCCCACCAAGCAGGGAGCCGGATGCGGGACTCGATCCCAGGACGCTGGAATCATGACCTGAGCCGAAGGCAGCCGCTTAACCAACTGAGCCACCCAGGCGTCCCTCTCAAGTTTATTCTAAGATCTTTTTAAGTGTGAAATCTTTCTTTTCTTTTTCACACCTTCCTCCCACATCTTCCAAGTAGGGGCTTTCCTATGCTAACGTTCTGATTCCAGATGTGAAGGGTGCCAGAATTCAGGGATGGAAAAGAACTTCAAAAATCAGAAAACACCTACTATTCTAGACAGCTGGGAATCTGCCCTAATTTTTAAAAACAGGAAAAATTCTAACTTCTCTTCTTATCTTACATTCCAACATTTAGCAACTCTCTTTATCAGAATATTTCCCCCTTACATATCTTCTAATACAATTTAAGCCTCTTTCTTCTGTTTTCAGAAGAACTACAGCTGGTCACAACCTTCCACATGTTTCTTTGTTTGTTTGTTTTTTTCTTTACCAATTAATGAAAGGGGAAAGGTGCCGGCTTCAATAATAATAAACTAGTTTCAGCTTTCTGCCTTTATGTATTTATTTATTTATTTATTTTCAGACAGAGGTAGTTTTTAATTTAATTTTTTTTTCAGTGTTCCAAAATTCATTGTTTACGCACCACACCCAGTGCTCCATGCAATACGTGCCCTCCTTAATACCCACCACCAGGCTCACCCAACTCCCCACTGCCTCCCCTCCAAAACCCTCAGTTTGTTTCTCAGTTGAGAAACAAACTGAGAATTTTTTATTTAAATACCTTAGCTATATTCAAAATGCATTAACCAAAATGTAATAAATAATTCTAGGTTCCTTTAAGAAATAAGGGAACATATCATGAAAACCAATCTTTCTTTTTTTTCCTTTTTATTTTCAGCCTATACTCAGTTAAAAATCTTTTTTTTTTTTAATTTAAGTATAAAGGAGGCTAGTGTGATAGTGTGATAACAGGTTAGAGTTGGAGACATTCAGAATGGACTGAAGTCTGTCGCGCTTTCACCAGGTTGGGACCCAGGAACCCGGAACTGATCCTCATGGAGGAACCCAATCTGCCAGCACCTCGATCTGGGCTTCCCCGCCTCCAGAAATATCAGACAAATGTCAAGTGTCTGAATGTGTGGGAGGACAGGAGGATTGAATTCTGCTTGAGAGAGAACTGGGGTGGGGAGATGGCAGGAGTCAAGCTGAGAGAAGCTCACAACAGAACATACAACTTTCCTATCCATAACACATGGAACTCAACATCCTTCTTACTACTTTGGGAAATAAAGAAAGGAACATGCAAAAAAAAAAAAAGGCGAAAAAAAAAGGATTGATCTCAAGTTTGACTTATTACAGATACTTTTATGTAAAAATACTTACTGGGATGTGTATATATGGAGGTTAATATACACACATGTATTTCCTTGCTCTGTCAGTTGAGAGAACCTAGAAACAATGACAGGTAACATGACATGTCAATAGCAATGGGTACACTTAGTGCCCAAATCTTGGTTTCTAATGGCAATTTCCAATAAAAGAAACCAGAGGTCCTTGGAGAAATGGCCAATTCTAACTCCGGGACAGGGCATATACAAGATGAGTTGAGAGCATCTTATAGGTCCATAAATGAACGGAATGCAAACAAAACAAAGATACACATACACACATACACACACACACACACACACACACACACGGTGAGATATGCCAAAGGGATACAGAAGCCAACTGAAAGAACTCCCAGGGGCCAAAGTTTGGAACAATTTGAGCAAAAACATAATATTAATTATACCCCAGAGTATGAAATAAATATCCTGGAGTCCATTAGGATACAAATAAGTAACTGAATAAATAAATAAGCAAAGGATTGTCTTCCTATGCAAAAGAATTCCAGATAATATATATACATAACCAGCGAGTGGCGCAGCGGAAGCATGCTGGGCCCATATATATACATAACCCCATGTCGAAAAGATGGAAGATAAATACCTATCCCTTAAATGTGGGCTGCATATAGTGACTTACCCCTCAAGAATACAGTAAAGAATGGGGGAAGGGGGATAACTTTACAAACTAGAAACATGGCCAATGCTAACTCCATCAGGCAATCAAGATTAACATCAACAATGAAAAGTCGTGTCGAAAGCACATACTCTTGATATGATGTGATAAGAATAGCATCTGTCATCTTCTAAGAATCCTTTCAAGACTTCTTGTCACAGTCTATAGAGAATCCCAATGTGCAAATGCTATCTTGCATGGGATTCTGGAACAGGAAAGGAGTACCAGGTTAAAAACTGAGCAAATATGACTAAAGTATGGTGGAGTTTAGTTAATATTGGTTCGTTAGTTGTAATAAATCTACCATAACAGGGGTGCCTGGATGGCTCAGATGGTTGGGCATCTGCCTTCGACTCAGGTCATGATCTCCAGGTCTTGGGAGCAAGCCCTGTATCAGGCTCCCAGGTCAGCAGGGAATCTGCTTCTGCCTCTCCCCCTATTGTGCTCTCCCTGTCTCTCTTTCTCTCTCTCTCAAATGAATAAATAAAATCTTTAAAGAAAAAGTTAAAAAAAAAAATCTACCATGACAATGAGAGACGTTAACACTGGGGGAAATGGGATATAGAGAATAAAGGACCTTTCTGTTCTATATGCATTATTTTTCTATAAATCTAAAACTATTGTAAACTAAAAAGGTTATTTATAAAATCAAACAAATAAATAGCAAAAGTAGCACCCCAAAGAATTTTTAATGAGTCATGAATATGATAGCATCAAGAAAATCCAAGTAATTCTTATTAGTCCTTTGTCATTCATACAATGAAGTGAATTAAATAATTCATGGTAATTCGTGAGTATATTTCACCAGCAGAGTAGCGTCTTCAACTTCAAACACTGAACATCTGAAAGAAATTCTACTGGGCCTATTGGAAGTCAGACTAAAGGCATTATATAGCGTAAATAAACATCGAAAATGTACCCTAAAGCAATAATGCTACTGTTGCTCACTGCCATATGGCAAACCATTGCCGCTCAAGCACAGCTTAGAAAGTATAGTGTTGGGGTGCCTGGGTGGCTCAGTGGGTTAAACCTCTGCCTTCGGCTCAGGTCATGATCTCAGGGTCCTGGGATCGAGCCCCCATCGGGCTCTCTGCTCAGCAGGGAGCCTGCTTCCTCCTCTCTCTCTGTCTGCCTCTCTGCCTACTTGTGATCTCTGCCTGTCAAATAAATAAATAAAATCTTAAAAAAAAAAAGAAAGTAGAGTGTTATTTCTGAAACACTGAGGGTGAAAGAGATTTGTGATTAAAAAAAAAATCCTATCTATAATAAACTGCAACTGTTATCTCAATCAGAAGAGCCCGCTAATGAAACCAGAGTCATCAGAATGTGTATTGCTTCGTTTGACTGTGGCACTGGGGACAGACTCCAGCCCCAAACCAGCTTGGGGCCTTGTAGCCATTAGTCAGTGTGGTACAAGAGTGTGCCAAGATAGCATAAACCTAAATGCTTCTCTAGAAAAACTACTTACACAGAACATCTTACTGATGATAGATCATGGGGTATTATTTTCTGATGGCACTTGAGCTGCCTTAACCTAAAAATGACTCGAGTAGGAAAACTGCTGAGATGTGATGGACAAAATTTCAGCAAAATCCTTCTACTCACACTGCGGCTAATCCCAAGGCTTTCAGCAGAGGATCTTCTGCACTACAGTGAAGCATCTCTACAAATTTCTTTTGCAGTGACTTATAGGCTGACCAAAAAACTGAACATCAAGAGTGCACAGAAAAAAGGGTTTCTTCCCACTGGGCTTGTAGTTTATGCCTAAAAGTTGATTTTCTAAACACAAATGCACAATGAATTATTGGAAGCATAAAAACTCATTCAGTCATCCCCAAAGGGTATTTTTTAATGCTAAATATTTAGCTATATGCTGAAACAGAGTATGAAATGAGAACCATATTTAACAGATGTTGAAAAAAAGTGGCATTATGCCAACTAATTCAAACTCCCAGCATTGCTGCTATCATCCTATGTAAGGAACAAAATAAACAATGATAAAATAACTGCACACCAAAATTGACAAACTAAGATTCAGAGACATCCAGATGCACACTGACTCATAATTTGTGTTCTCTCAACTGAATTCAGCCTAAAGAAAATCATTGTTTCAGTTTTTGTGACTTGATGCTCCCTGGTGGTCTAGTGGTTAGGATTCGGCGCTCTCAGTTTTTGTGACTTTATTTTTATCAAGTAGCTCATTTAATTCAACCAGCAATTAATCAACAGTATTTTAATTTACCTAATCTTACTTTTCATAAATCCAATATTTACCGATCTTAAATAAGCCTTGGAACTCTCCTATGGAAAATTCAGGAAAAGCGTTTACCTCCCACTGATACAAAGCTATGAAGATTAAGTTCATTGATTTATGATTGCCTTAAATTTTTCAGAAAGACCAGAAACTCCTTTCCAAGATGGTAGAGGAAACCATGCACAAAATGTGCATTTTTGTGCGGAGAAACCATGCACAGAAATGACTGTATTCTAAATGAGAAGGAAGTGTGAGGCGTTTTCATCCTACCCTCAGCTTCCATTCCAACCCACACATGTATATATTTGATCGACACTAATTTACTCCTAAGTCATTCAATGAACAGTCTCTGAAAACCTTCTGTATGTTAAACACTAGGAAAGTACCATAAAAAGTTGGTAACCTCCCACTTGCGTTCTAATCAACAAATATCAAGACCTTTTGTGAGTTTTCTGGTTTTCATTAATTCTTTTCAGAGATGTTGGAATTTTAATAATCAACATTATGCCTTATCTTTGCTTCTACTATGTTACTAGTTTCATCTGCATAGAACAACAACAAATTATAGCCTAAGCTTTCTGCTAAAGCAGCTATTTTAGACTTAACGGTTTAGGATCAGTAGAGGTATTAGGAACTAAGTGTGAAAACTAACATTGCCCTCTGCTGGCAGATCCTTCCAATAAAAAGTGTGTTTGTTTTGCCATTTTACCTTATTCTCAGTGGTTGGGGATGCATTTTGTCCTTAAAAGATTAGAGTTTGCTTCTTATAAGTAATATTTGGAATTCCTTCTGAAACAAAATCCAAAATGTCTAGGCAGTGGTGATACCATCAGCACCAACCAAAAGAAATACTTTTTAAACTATAGCTCAACTGACATAAGACACCGTCTCACAGCGTAGTGGTTCAAAATTCAGGGACACCTTAATCTTAAGTTGTTGAACTTGAATCTAAGCATTCAAGATTCTCCTGGCTTTTGCCAAGCAGACAGCTCTGAAATTTGAGTAGTCTTTTTCAGCCCACATGATAGACAACCGTGCCTCTCTTTTGACCACAGAGGTGCATGAAATCACTCCAGTTAAAACTTCAGATGTGGCATGAGGTCTGGAGATGGAGATCTCAAGATATTTGAAGAAACTCTTAGTTTTAAATGATCTTATGTTAATATATTGAGAGGCTTTATGAAATAAAAGCTCCTTGTTAGTTAAAAAGATTTGAATCATGTTTGGGAGTTGCTTCCATCTTTTTTTAAATGAATTTCTCTTTTTCGATCAATGTAGATGAGTTCAAGAAGCTTTTGTGGTGAACAAGTGCCCTCTTATTGCATCTTTGTATTTCTAGTACTTAGCACAGTATCCCATATACAATACATATTTAAGAAAGGCTTATTGAATTGGTAAATGAATTGGCCTATTCCTTTCACTTGTTTAATCAAATTTGTTCTTCTTTCACAATAAAATGCTTAGGGCGGACTGTAGTGTGGTATGTAGAAAGAACATATGCTTTGGAGTTGGACAGACTTGGATTTAAACCCTAGATTTGATACCCAGCTGCGCGGTAAGAAAGCCACCGACCTCGTTAAGTTGCAGCTTTCTCTGTAAAATAAGAAACATACCACTTTCTTCCTATGTGGTTGTAGGGATTATATGAGCTAAAATATGTAAGGTGTCTGGTACATAGTGAGCTTTCAAAAATTTCGTTCTCTTCCCTTTCTGTTCAGGTGAATGGCTCACTTCTTTCTTTTTAATCAAGACTTCACTCAGATCCATTTTGAGAAAAGAGAAAAGGGAATGTGTTGTAATTACACTATCTGTTTACATTTCCAAGCCCTTCTTTCCTCACCAGGAATAAGAATATGTATGCAGTGGCCCCTCCTTATTCCCAGGGAATACATTCCAAGACCCCCAGGGGATGCCTGAAACCGTAGATAGTATTAAGCCCCAGTATATACTATGCTTTTTCCTGTACGTAGTTACCCACGATAAAGCTGAATCTGCGAATCAGGCACGGTAAGAGAGTAACAACAATAACTAACAATGAAACAGAACAATTTATGGAATAAAAGTTACATGAATGTGGTCTTCTCTCTCGAAACATCTTACTGTACTGTACTGGCCCGTCTTGTGATCATGCGAGATGGTAAAATGCCCACGTGATGAGCTGAAGCCGGGCAATGACACCGGCGCGGTGTGGCTGCTGTTGACGCGAGGATCCCTCGGAAGGAGGATTACCTGATTCCAAGCCACAGCTGACCACTCCCCACCCAAACTGCGGAAAGCAAATCCATGGGAAACAGGGGGCTGCCGTATAGAAGTTCACACATTGTGCCTGCGGTAGGGATTCCTCCGACTTTAAAGTAGGTTACCAACACTAGAAACGGCACGAGGGGGATGTATTTTACTTACCATCATTTTCCAATTATGTGAAAGTCGAGAAATTATAATGCCTTCCATTATATTAATGAATTGCAGGGTTGGTTTTTTTTTTAAGATTTTATTTATTTATTTGATAGAGATCACAAGTAGGCAGAGAGGCGGGGGGAGGGGGAGCAGGCGGGGGGGCGGGGAAAGCAGGCGGGGTGGGGGGACCAGGCTCCCTGCTGAGCAGAGAGCCCCATGTGGGGCTCGATCCCGGGACCCTGAGACCATGACCCGAGCCAAAGACAAAGGCTTTAACCCACTGAGCCACCCAGGGGCCCCTGATTTGCAGGTTTGAAGACACTTCTATCTCTACTCTCTCACTTCATACTCACGTTAGTCCCATTTTAAAGCTAAGGAAACCGAGAGGAGAAAGGGGTGACTGCAAATGAGGGGAATAAAACCAGAAACCCCGTGTTCTGACTTGTCTCGGGATCATTCCTGACCCACGTGGGATGCATCCCATCACGTGTGCGCCTCGGGCGCTGCCAGGACGGGCTCGCCAGTGCTCCCTGCCCTCCACTTTGGGCACTGCATCCTGGAGCCAAGCCCTCTCACGCTGCCAGTGGGGTTGCGGTCTACGAGTTAAAGGAGACAACCGAGTCATGAGTCCTGGAGCTCATTTTTTTGTTTGCTCAGTGACTCACAAGGAGACATGTGATGAGTTGTTTGGAAGTAACTACTTTTCCAACGTTTCACAAAGCCTAAATGCCCCTGGTGGTATTTTTAACAATACTGGGGAAGTTCTCAGTTTATTTTCAACATTAAAGATGCTACAGCAAGTGTGAGCAAAATGGAAAAGTTGAAGCTCTTGTCTGTAGGGCTACAGACTCGGAGTCTCCATTAGAAACAGCTGTGGCTGGAAGTTTTCTTCTGTGATGCATTTATTGACATTCTTGTTGTGTTGCCAGTGCTAGCTGGCGGCCAGCTGTTCTCATGATATTTTAATTAAAGAAGCTCCCACACCACCAAAAAATAATCTGTGCAAAAATGTACAACACCTGTCTGCAGCTGTTCCTGTACCAGATCTATCTAAGTCTAGTCCCTTACAGTACAATTCACTCTTGCTGCCCCACATTCTAAATAAAATGTATTAAGCTGGGACCCCTGTACCTTTAAGGAAATTTTATCCCCCTGAAATTGTATGTAAAATTGGGTATATACATTTTAGGAAGAGAAGGCTCATACTTTCAACAGATTTTCAAATGGACTCATTATGTGGAAAAAGGGTAAAAACGATTGACAAGATAGGTATCCCTCTATATTAATTTTCTTTGGAAAAATAATAATAATTGTTTCTTGTCTTAAAAACCTCAGTCAACAATGGGAAACCGCTGAGAGTAAGTTAAAGACTAAATAAAGTAAGAATACAAACATGGGATAAGAAAGTTAAATATAAACAGTGAATCTGCTAACAGGCAACATATGATGAATCGCTCGAAAAGAGTAGGTTATAAAATAGAAGCTTTACTACCATAATTTTACCATAGTCAATATATTAACAATAAACGTGTGTATCAACTTCTCTCAGAGGCTTTCTGAAAAGCAAATGTCATTTTTCAAGTGTATGAGCTCCTGCTATGTCCAAAAGGAAGCATATATTTAATTTTAGTAAATAATAATTTATAAATCAATGAATCGTAATTTGCCAATATGCCCTGCTTTTCTCTGCTCATCTTCCCATTGGCCAAGTAAAGCAGCCAATTCAAAGCCATTGTCCATCTTCCTTCTCTATCACAGAATAGAAAGAATTTCAGAAGTTCTGAATTTGCCTTACAATATCCAACACCATAATGTGTGACATGGTATTGGCCATCGATATACTCCCCCAAGTTGCCTTCAAGTTTGGAATTTTAAAAAATATTTATTTATTTATTTGAGAGAGAGCGAGCGTGTGCATGAGCAGGGAGAAGCAGCAGAGGGAGAAGCAGACTCCCCACTGAGCGGGGAGCCTCTCGTAGGGCTTCATCCTAGCACTTGAAGATCACAACCTGAGCCAAAGGCAGATGCTTAACCACCTGAGCCACCCATGCACCCCAAGTTTGCAATTTAATAAGAAATCTAATTTCAGTTCCTATGGATACATAAGGCATCCTATCTCCACCTCCCTTCCTATCCCCACTTCCTGGCTGTCCTTTCCTTCTCCAACATCCCTCCTGGCCCTGCCTCTGCTCCTGACATCCCCTAACACTCTTTCCCCCCACACACAAAAAACAAAAACCAGAGAAAAGAAATAATACTAAAAGCAGACTTTTGGGGTGCCTAAGTGGCTCAGTCAGTCAAGTGTCTGCTTTAGACTCAGGTCATGATCCTGGGGTCCTGGGATCGAGCCCCACATTGAGCCCCACAGCCAAGAGTCTGCTTCTCCCTCTCCCTCTACCCCCACCCCTGCCTCACTCATGCTCTCTCAATGTCTCTCAGATAAATAAATAAAATATTTTTTAAATTTTTGAAAAGAGTAGTCTTTCTTTTGGAGACAGAGAAGTCATCCCAGGACTTTATTCAATAGCACAGTAATTGAAGAAATATCCTTGACTGTGTGGCAACAATTTCTATAGCCTCACCATTTCCACCTTCTTTATATTACTTCTGTTTCCCTTCTCTTTAAGAATCTCTCAATGACTGCTTCTAAGAAGCCCTAAGAAAAACCACTTTGTTGGGGCACCGGGGTGGCTCAGTTGTTTAAGGGGCTGTTTTGGCTAGGGTCATGGTCCCAGGGTCCTGGCACCGAGCCCCACATCTGGGGGTCCCCTTGCTTGGTGGTGAGCCTGCCTCTCCCCTGCTGCTGCCCTTGCTTTTGCTTCTTTCTCCTTCCCTCCCCCTCTCTCTTTTTGTGTCAAACAAATAAATAAAAATCTTCATTAGGAAAAAAAAAAAAACACTTTTTCACTAAAGTCATCTCAAATTCAATGCTTCTCACCACCTTCAGTTTGGCCAATACGAGTCTTTGAGAAGAGAAACAACAAAACTAGAGAAGGGAACCATGACAATCTTTTTTCCTTCCTCTCCCGCTCTGAAAGAATAAAGTGTTACATGATGGGAAAGGGACAGACAAGTAAGAAAACAGCAGCAAAAGGCACACACATACATACCTTGCATAAATGGCAAAATTGGGGTTGGAAAGAATAACTGAGTGGTAAAACCAAGTCCATCTTCATAGTGAAATGACAATGCTAACCCTTAAGTTTTGGGAAAGAGTTATACTTGGCTCACTTCCAGTAAAAATCTCAAATTTTTTTATCCCTATGGATTTATTAGCACAATAATGGAACACAACCAGGCAGTAAAAAGTTACTGCTTTGAAGAAAAAAGGGGATTCTACAATAAAATGTGTAAACTTTGTTTCTTCAATGCCTGACACACTGTTTCCAGAAGCTTTTTTAACCTAGTATTATGTGCACATATAGAATATCAAAATAAAACTTTCAGTGAGAAATATAATAAGGTTAGTTCTTTTTTCAAGAAAACTACTTTTAGTGAGAGATGCATGCTAGTCCTCACATTCTAAGATCTATTCCAACAGCGGTAGAAATGTTTACACTCACCATGTGGTTCAGGCCAAGTTAATAATTACTTCTAAGTTCCACTATATTTCTGTATTATGTCAAATCTAACAAAATTCAGTGAAGATTTAAATAAAATTCATCAAAAGTTTTAAGACTTCCTGAAATTCCATCTTCTCCACAAAGACTTGCTCAGTAAGGTGGCAATTTCCTGCCCTTCCCTGCCCTACCCTCATCTTCCCAATCTAACATTCATAAATCTGATCCCATTTTAAGCACTTTAAGGGAAATGATGGAGCTGTGCCTGAAGACCTAAGATACCCAAGGCCCTGATTTCCAAAGGAGTGGGGAACAGGAGAAACAAAATACAAGGTCTTTGAAGTTAAAGGCAACATCTTATTTACTTTCTTTTTTTACTTATTTACTTTTATTGCGTCTTACCTAGTATTGTGTTTGTAAAATGAATGAAAGAGTGAAAGAATGAGTGACTGAATGAGGAAATCAATTCAAATAGATTCTGAAAACCACAGACCGGCAAATATAACATCTACCTTCTCTTGAGATGAGAAGTATGTCAATGAATTGTTTACCCTTTAAAAAGAAAGAGAATCTGGGGACACCTGCCTGGATGGTTAAGTCAGTTAAGCAGTTAAGTGTCTGCCTTCAGCTCGGGTCATGGTCTCGGGTTCCTGGGATCAAGTCCCGAGCCCCAAGCCCTGGAGTCAGGTTCCCTGCTCAGAAGAGGAGTCTGCTTCTCTCTTCCTTCCACCCCTCCTCCAGCTCATGCTCACTCTCTCTCTCCCTCTCTCTCAAATAAATAAATAAAATCTTAAAAAAAAAAGAAAAGGGAGGAGAAGAGAAGAAAAGAAAAGGAAAGGAGAGAAAAGAAAAGTTAAAGTAAAGAAAAGAAAAGAGCCTGGATTCACTAAAAACAAATCACGTCATCCTAAACCCACCAGGGCTTTACTCTTTGCCCTGCTCTGATCAACTTAGAGCAAAACATAATCAGCATACTAATCAAATGTGTGGATGTTGCAAAATTGGTGAGGACAGTTACTACATTAGATAATACAATGGAGATTCTACTTTGTTTTAAAGTTCTGAAAAATGGACCGAAAGCAATCTATTTAAAATGTAACGAAGAGAAATGTAGATGACTGTTTCAGATTTATAAAAACAATTTAAAAATTCAAGATGAGAGAATCTGGATTCAATGATGTGAAAAACATGGTATGGTATGGCATGGCATGAGAAAAACAGTGCAAAGGTTTCAAATGACCTCGGCTCAGTATGAGCTGATGGTGGGAAATGGCTACTAAAAAATTTAGTGTAATTTTAGAATATTAATAGAAATATTCTATACAGATTATAAGAGTAAATAGTCCACTGTATTCTACATTAGATAGATTGTATCTTTGCCCTCCTATTATGACACTTTAGCAGAAATGCTGATTAACTGGAGAATGTTGAGATGAGCATGAGAAAGATGATGAGAAGCTTTAGAGGAATATCAGATGAGGAACAGTTAAGACATTTGGGGCATCCAAGTTTGGGGGAGATGAATACAAGCTTCAGGTTTGTTTTTACTTATTTATTGGACTTTAAGGACACAAAAGTATAGGAACCATAATACTTGGTTTAAGACACATTCTCTTCACTGATTCACAAATGTGCTTAATTATTTATTTTCATGCTTGATTGTTTGTCTGTTTTTAATGATGTAGTAAGATCCCATGAACCCACCGCCCTAAAAGAAATTAAGAATTTGGCAACAACTTACTTCTACTTCTGGCAGTGGCCATAAGGTATCTCTGGCAGATGACCACAAAAAATAGCTCCCATCCCTACAATATGATATTGGAATTCTACCAGTTGAGTGGGGATGTCTTTGTATCCTCCTCTTGAAACTGGACCATTGTAACTGCCTTGACCAATAATGTTTGGCAAAAGTGACACTACATGACTACACTAGATCATAAAGATGACATGCTCTTTTGCTTTCCTCCCTTTGGATGTTCGCTCTTGGGATGCAGCCATTATGCTGTGAAGAAGGTCAAATTAGCCCACACTGAGAATCCATGTGGAGAGGCCATGAAAGGTGCTCCAGCCATTAGCCAACATCAATAGCTAGACATCCCCAGATGATTCCATTTCCCAACTGCCAAAAACTCAGCCCATCTTTCCAGTCTTCTCAGCTGAGGCTCAGACATCATGAACCAAAACCAAGATATCCCCACTGCTCATTGTCCCACTCTCTGATGTATAGAATCTGTGAACATTATTAAATAGTTGTTTTATGACATTAAGTTTTGGATGGTTTGTTACACAGCACTAGCAACTGGATACCAGCATGTGGTCATTACCATGCATTTCCCTATTGCACTCAACTTAAACCACCACCTGTATCTTGTGTTTAATCTATCCCTTCCTTTCATCTTTTATAATTAGATCTCATCTTCAAGTAAGCCTAAGAGTATAGTTTTAATTTCATTTTATTTTTTACTTTATAAAAAGATATCATATTTAATGTGTTTTTAGAACTTTTTCTTTTAACATTATATTTGTATTATCCAAGGTGAAAGCTGTAGTTCAATAGTTTTGACCTCTAAGTAATATTCCATTCAGTAAATATACTCTAATGGCCACTCTCCTGTCAATGGGCTGTTAGGTTTTCCTAGGTTTTTGCTCTTGTGAATAGTGCTGCCAAGAACATTCTCAGGTATATCTCCTAGAGTACTTGTACAAAAGTTGATCTTAGGCATAAAGCTAAGACTGAAATTACTAGAAAGTAGGATATGTAAGTATTGGTCCAATATTTACAAGTGTGGTAATGGGATGCCTTGGTGGCTCAGTCAGTTAAGCAACTGACTCTTGATTTTGGCTCAAGTCATGATCTCAGGGTTATGAGATCAAGCTCCGCATCAGGGTCCATGCTGAATGTGGAACCTGCTTAAAATGTTCTCTCTCCCCTTCCCCTGCTTGTGCATTCTATCTAAAAAAAAAAAATAACAAACAAACAAACAAACAAAACCCTTTTTTGAATTAAAAATTTTAAAAATTAAAAAATAAATAAAAGAGTATGGTAAGGAAGAGGACTACATTTAAGGCATAATATAAAGAATTGGCCCTAGAGTCAGCTGACTTTCAAGGAATCCAAGTTTTGCAGCTCAAAGTTCATATGACCAGGAACAATTCATTTTGTTAATCTACAATCATTTTGTTGAGATTTATTTTGACAATATGAAATCTCTTTGTAAAATATAGTAATATAAAAATATGGCATTGTTTGTAAGAATAAATGTATTGGTTTTATATGTTACTATAGGAAAAAAAAAAAAAAGATTAGGACCAAAGGCTGGAAGTTACACAGGCTCAGATTTTGTACCAAAGATAAAAAAAGAACTTTTAACAGGTTAACTGAACCAACAATGAACCAAGCTTCTTGGAATGGCTGAGTTAAGACTGGGTCTGGGGTAAGCCTGGGGTAACACTGGGTCTGGGATATCCCTGCAAAACCAGGTCAGGCAAGTGGAGTGGGAGGGATCACAATGCAAGAATGATGGGCTGGGCTTCAGGACTGGATAGATGTGAGGGATTCTCAGCCAAGAAGCCAAGAACAGAAATATGAGCAATGGGACATACCCAGGCAAATCATTTAGCTCTTTCAGTTATACTGTGTGTTATGGATTGAATTGTGACCTCCCCCCACCCAAAGATATGCTAACCCCTCGTATCTATAATGGGATCATATTTGGAAAGAGGATCTTTGCAGATATAACCAAATTAAAAGGAGGTCATTAGGGTTGGCCGTTAATCCAACACAACCAGTAACCTTATAAGAGAAGACAGCCATAGGAAAAGAGACACCAACAGAAGGATAGACTAGAGTTGCTGCCACCAACTAAAGATTATCTCCAGATGTAACTGGAAGAAGGGAAGATCCTCCTCTAGAGGCTTCACAGGGAGCATGGCTTTGCCAACACCTTAATTTCAGTATTCTAGTCTCCAGAACTGTGGGAGAAGAAATTTCTATTGTTTGAAGTCACCAGGTTTGTGGTAATTTGTTATGGCCGTCCTTGAAAAACTAACACACTGTTAGTCATTAAGAGTCCAAGGAGGCATAGACAATTACTGATGATTGGACAATGGTGCCGCAGGGATATTGTGAAAGAGATAACTTCACTGAAAGAGAATTTGGACATGATCATCTCTAAAGGTCCTTCTTGACTCTGATTCTCCAATGCACTCATCTAGTAAGTTTCTCACACCAATAGATATGTAGACTAGATATATAGATTGAAATTAATGGGTGAGAAAGGCCAGACAAATGTCTAACACATGCATTCATTTAAACCTCACAAATCTTAAAACAGATGTGCTCAGTTTCCTGCAATAACACAGGTGTCTACGTTCTCTACCCATGAGTTCCAACGTTCTCTTCTGGCAAGATGTAGGAAGGGGATTGTAGTAGATTAACACAGTAACTAGTTGGGATTATTAGCTACAAAAAGTAGAAGATGAAATATGAATGTGAAAAATTTGTGTTTCTTATTTTGTCTTGCCTAGAGATTGAGAAGGAGGGGGAAGAGGAGAAGACAGAAAAGAGGGAGGGAGGAAGAACAGAAGGAAGAAAGGGAAGAAGGAAAGGAGGGAGGGAGGAAGAAGGGACGGAGGGGAGAAGGAAGGAAAGAAGGAAAGACAGATGCACACCAGGGTGTATGAACCACTTCTTGAATTGAGGGCCAGGACTCAGAAAGTCCAAATTATTGAACTGGTCCTCTGCATCACCCTAATAATGAAGCAAGCAAATGCTTTTCTAAAAGTTAGAAGTTACCAATGATACATTTATCTCAGTGAAATAATCACAGTGCTTTAGGAAAGCTATTAATGGTACATGATTCACATCTCTGTTTAATCTGCTTCTGTTCAATATTTGCAGAGTTTTATAAATGTCAATATGTTCTTATATTTATACAGTCTCTCATGGATTATAAACTCTGAAAGGGGAAGACACTCTATTTTACAGATACATTATGCTACCAGGCATTTGGAGATTCCTAAATTAGAACAAATAGAGATCTAGTTAAATATCACTGTGTTTTGCCTGTAAACTAAAGGTGCTTTTCAATCCCCTTCACGGAACTGTTTTGCTGATTAAGACAATGAGGACAAGGCAATTGCATACTGGCCATCAGCAAATCTCCATTAAGTATCAGCTCCAAGTTTCATACAGAGACAAGTATTAAGAGTCAGTATTTGTGCTCAAAAGCCCAATGTTTATAGCAGCAATGTCCCCAATAGCCCAACTATGGAGAGACCCCAGATGTCCATCAAGAGATGAAAAGAGAGAGAAGATGTGGTATATATACACAATAGAATATTACTCATCCATCAAAAAGGATGAAATCTTACCATTTGCAACCATGTGGATGGAACGGGAGGGTATTATGCCAAGTGAAATAAATCAATCAGAGAAAGACAATTATATGGTTTCACTCATGTAGAGTTTAAGAAACAAAACAGAGGATCATAGAGGAAGGGAGGAAAAAATAGAAAAAGATGACATCAGAGAGGGAGACAAACCATAAGACACTCTTAACCATGGGAAACAAACTGAGGGTTGCTGGAGGGAAGGTGGGGAGGGGGATGGGGTAACTGGGTGATGGGCATTAAGGAGGGCACTTGAAGTAACGAGCACGGGGTGTTGTGTGCAACTGATGAATCACTGAACTTTACCTTTGAAACTGATCATACACTACATGTTAATTAATTGGAATTTAAATAAAATAAGATAAAAAATTAAATGTGGAAACGTTAAGATCTTTACCCCCATAATGAAATGCTGACAATGGCAGAGTATAGAGTAACCTCTATAAAACACAAGTTTAGAGCCCAACAATCGAGCCCAACAATCTACCTAGCAGGGGTAAGTTGTCTAGCTCCCTCATCATCAGTTGTCTTCTCATAACAGTTACTTTCAGGCTCATTACATGAGTAGTAGATATAGTACTTATAAAGCATCTAAGGTCATGCCTGACACACAGGGAGCACTTGATGAACAGTAGTAGTAAATCCAAGGGGGTTTTCAGACCATGTTGCCTCATCTGAAATGGTTCCTCTAAGGACTCTCCATTCTTCTATATACAACTCTTATTTTATCTGATAATTTGATTTTCATTTCCATATCATTACATACATATTTATGTTATGTATATATTACCAAATAATCATATAATTAATAAAATCAAATGCATTGTGAAGGAAAAGTATCCAAAACTGGAAAAAGAAAAAAAGAAGTAGATGACAAGTCCTGTCAGTATCATATGACTGAAGGGGCATCCAAGGATTATCTAGGAGATGTCCTTCCTTAATTCATATTTGCTGGGACACCTGGCTCAGTCAATTAAACATCTGCCTTCAGCTCAGGTCATGATCCCATGGTCCTGGGATCAAGTCCTGCAGTGGGCTCCTTGCTCAGCAGGGAGCCTGTTTCTCTCTCCGCCTGCTGCACCCCTCCCCCACCATGCCACACACTCTCTCTCTCTCTGACAAATAAATAAAATCTTTTTAAAAATTGCTATTTACTGCTGATCAAAGTTCCCAAATTTAATGATGTTACCATGAAATGCATATATTTTTGTCTAGTAGAAACAAATAATGTGTTTTGTGGAACAGATTATCCCAAAGGTTACAGTTATTGCCGGGTAGGATGTTAACTAGTTTTTCTGTATCTAGTTCAGCCATATCCTAACATTTCTTATTAAATTGCCTATAAGTATCTTAAGTCTTCAAATGCTCTTTGACCCAGTCTTAACATCTTCCCAATTCCCTCACTAGTAAACGAGTGAATAAAATCTTTGACATGTGTTCATTTTATATTTGCATGTAAGTCATCATTTTAATTTTTTAAAAATTATATGTTAGCAGCCCTGAGAAAGCTCATTAGGAACTTAAGTACTATAATCTTTCACAAAACGAAAAAGTATTTGGCAATGTGAATTATCACTTTCTAATGTGTCTGTTAAATCAGTTCGAGTTTTTCTGTTTTCTTAGAGCTGGGCATTCTTGTGTTCAGGCCACTGGCAGCATCAAGTACCACTGCCACCTGCTGCAGCAAGATAACTTGGCAGAAGTTCTAAGATCTCTTATTCGACTATATTTGCAACAAATTCAAAATCGCTGGGACAGTTGCTATCGGCTTCCCTTTCTTTGCTTACTCCAGTCTGCATTAATGGTCTGAGAGATAAGGTTCATGTAACCACATGCTCACAATGTCTGGCCACCTCACACAGATGAAGTAGTTTGACTCCAGTTTTCTTGCCAAAGGGAGAGAATAAACAAAGCTGGACTCTGAAAGGGTGGGCTTGTTGGTTTAACCTGATTTGCACCTTGTTAATCTGTAATGCTCGTTGACACAGAAACCATTTGGCAACACTTGGAGCCAAATCTCTGCTTAATTCATGACTACTTTAAGCCATGTGAATTATCACAGGTTTATATGCTCAAGGTTTTGAAGAAAGAAAGGTTTGGACAACCCAGATTTTAATGTAAAATTTTATGGATAATTCATGGATCCTTGTTTCCAAGAACAAATACTGAAGTATATGATGAACCCATTAGGTTCAAAATAGGGAAAACAAAAAAGGTACCAATGGGGCTGAATTATTCTTCCATAGAAGGATTCTGCACTATCCAAAATAATTCCGGGGCACCTAGGCGGCTCAGTTGGTTAGGTGCCTGCCTTCGGCTCAAGTCATGATCTCAGGGTCCTGGGATGAAGCCCCACATCCGGCTCCCCGCTCAGTGGGGAGTCTGCTTCTCCCTCTCTCTCTGCCACCTGTCCCACCCTCTTTACGTTCTCTCTCTCACCCCCTCTCTCTCTCGCAAATAAATAAATAAAATCTTTATTAAAAAATTCATCATAATACCTTTTAGGAGTGAGACTCCCTAGGACTACAAATTTTTCTTTTTCTTCTCCTCTCTTTCTCAATACAAATGTTCAAAGCATTGAGGTAGAATAAGCAAGGCTTTGGTATTGCTGGTGGTGTGTCACCTTAGGGAAGACTATTAATCTTACTTGGATGGAAATTCCCTATCCAAGGATGAATGACTGAGTCTAGTGGAATCAGATCAGATCTTTCTTCCAGCCCTAATTTTCATTATCTATCTAATTTAGAATTTACAGATGTTTAGCTAGTTGCAAGGGTAGCTAGACCAAGCCTATACTTTTCCATTTACTGAGACTGCAAACAGGGGCACGAATCCTAGGTTTGATGCTCACCAACTGTGGGAATTTAGGCAAGTCACTGTAACTCATAAAGCCTCAGCGTCCTTATCTGTAAAATGGGGACAGGGATGCTACTTACGGTATATATTTTGAAGGTTAAATGGCTATTTAAAATGCCTGATACTGTATCAGTTACTGATACAGTAACTAGTACGTAGTTTTACTCAATAAGTATCAGTTGTTTTTACCATTGCAACCATTGTATGATAAGACTTCTGAGCTCAAGGAAAACTTTTGCATAATAATTTTTTTTAAAAAATCTGTCTTCAAAGCTGTGTATGCTCATTTTGACCCAGTGCAACTCACTTATAACTTCGAGATATTCTTAAATTTGGATTTCACAACAATTCTCCAATGAGCATATAACGATTAACAATAGAATATGTACAACCCTTTATTATCCTGTTGTTTCATCCTTCCAGGGACCAAGACAGGTGGATCACCATTCCATACCCATCCCTGGGTCCTTGCTTTCTGAGACCTCCACCCTCCACTGCAGTTTTAAATTTGGAGTCCACGCTAAAGCCTGAAGGAAACAGGGAGAAAAGGAGAAACCAAAAACGGAGGCAAAGTCCATGTGATGGGGGCACTAACAGATCCTATTAGAAGAAGATGATGAAAGAGGTCATCATCCGTGATTTGAGGGTCAAGTGTCTGTGAAAAGGGCACCAATCCCTCACCTTCTTGGGGCAGGGGCAGAGGGAAGTTTTCCTTCCAAAAGACAAGCGAAGAAAGTTCTGAGAAAATCACTTCCTACCTAGATCCTCACTGGGCTGCAGAGTCCAGAGGTCGACTTTCATCCCAGTACAGAAGTCAAGCCTGGTGAGACCATTCTCAAGGTGGAGGCCATTATCAGAGAAGAGACCTGTGGCGTATTTGCCTTTACTGTCTCTTCCCTAATCTGGGGAAGAACAAAGGGTTGTGTAACATCTGTTCCCATGTTAGGAGATTCCAGAAGGAGGCCACATCTGAAGACTTGATGAGACCATTCTGTGTGTGTCCAGGAGAAGGAAGAGGGCAACCACTCCCCAATCCCAGTTCTCCATGGCTCATAGAGGGTATGTCCTATCATCCCTCTCATTCCTTGGCTCCATAAGAAGGTGAGAAAGAGATTAGCCAAGAGGCAGGAGCCCTGGGAGCTGCCCAACCTGGATAAATGTTTAGAACTTTTACTCCTGGCAGCAGTGAAGGGCCCCAAAATGAAGCTAAATTGAGACCCCTACAAGCCACCAATAGTCCCCATGCAGAGGTGGCAATATCAACAGAGGCCACCAGTGTCAGACAGAAATGGCTAAATCCGAAGGAGCAAAGGACTTCTGGATCCCTTGTCACTCAAGTGTCACCCTCCGTCAGGCAGTATCGGCATCACCTGAGAGTTATCAGCAACCCAGAGTCTCAGCCCCACCCTCAGCCTTCTGAATCAGAATCTGCTTTTTCATCAAGACCGCTAGGAAATTGATACATGCACAAAAGTCTGAGAAATGGTGCTGTAAACCATGAGTCCGTGACCAGTCAGGCAAGCAGGACTGCTAGCCCCTTCCCACGGAGTTGGTTGCAGTACGCACTGCGAGACCCCGTGGGAGTCTGGGGTTTGATGAACGAGGAGAAGGAAAGTCCAAGAGGAAAAGAAAGAAGAATGAGTATGTAAGAAAGTCCACAAACATTCCATTTTCAGGTCACCAGGTAGACAGTGTCAGGGAAAAGGGAGGAGAAAAGCTTTAGATGAAGTTTAAGAACGATGTTTTAAAATGAAGAGTCTGAAATACTTACAGGACTGTCCTCATAATCACATTGGCAGGAGTGACCTTGGCCAAGGTGTGTTTAAGGGCAAGTTCAACAGAGAACGTCTGAGATCAGAAATAAGAAAAAAATTGCAACTGTTCCATGATTATATATTCTATCAGTTGAGAGTTCTCAGGAAGGCACTTCAACAATCCTTCACGTACCCACCAAACATTTATTAATAACCTAAACGCAGGGCACGGTGCTAGGTGCAAGAATGCAAACCAGTAAGACATGAACCTAAGAGTCTTAAAGACAAATGGGTGAGAAAGTTGTCCCTTCGGCAAATATTTACTGCTACCTTCCTTGATCGAAGCACTGTCATGAGTGCTAGGAGTGGACAAAACAAGCGAACTCCCTACTGGTGGAGCCTTAATTATAACGGGGGCGATGGAAATACATGAGATAAATAACATATATAAGATGTGGGATAAGGGCTAAGGAAAAGAAAGGCAGTGAAGTGGAATTGGGAGTGTAGGAAGAACGTTGCAATTTCCAATAGGGCGGCCGGGAAAGAAGCATGAATTTTAGGTGACCCCGAAGCACACCTTGTGAATGTCAGAAAGGAGAGTGCCCCAGGCAGACGGAGCAGTAATCCAAAGGCCACGCATGGTGTGGCTGCTGCAGAAGGAGGAGGGTGATAATCAGAGGCCATGAGGTTGGAGAGGAAACACCCACCAGGTAGAGTGGGCCTTGAAGACCCCTGTGAGATCTTGGGCTTTTCCGCTAAGTGAAAGGGGAGTCATGGAAGGTTTTGATGCAGTGGAGTGGTGAGAATCTGACTTCTGTTCTGATAGGCTCAGTCTGATCACTATGCACAATGGAAGTGAGGAGGAGTTGTCAGATCCTAAGTAGGATTTTAAGGTGGAGTCACCGTTTACTTTGGAGCGTGGAAAAGAGAAAACCCAACAGGAGTCAAAGATAACATGTAAACAAGTCAGTATAATAAAATAACTTGTAGGGGCACCTGGGTGGCTCAGTGGGTTAAAGCCTCTGCCTTCGGCTCAGGTCATGATCCCAGAGTCCTGGGATCGAGCCCCACATCGGGCTCTCTGCTCAGCAGGGAGCCTGCTTCCTCCTCTCTCTCTCTCTCTGCCTGCCTCTCTGCCTACTTGTGATCTCTGTCAAATAAATAAATAAAATCTTAAAAAAAATAAAATAAAATAACTTGTATTTTGTTAACTAACTTCTGTAAATCACACCTTGTGTAAATCCAAAGAGCCCTAGTCCTGGTTCCAGCCCATCAGGCTTAGCCCTAGCAGGACTTCTCACTGGACGGCGTGGTCTGTAAGCTGCAGGGGGCGCTGCCGTACACCTGGCGGAAGCCCTGTGGCTTTTCTATGTTGTGACGAGACAACTTAGAAAATGAAATCACAGGATGTTCTAGTTGTCACCTGTCTGCTTTCTTGAACCAAGTTAAACCATGTGTTAGAAGAGTATCTGTTGTGTTTCTGCCCAGTGTTCTGAGGTTGTAATCTCTAACTGAGTCCACCCATTGGAGTTTACGGAAGGCATGGGAACATACTACTGTTGAGGGTCCCCTTTGTGGCTCCCTCAATACCAGAACTAACTTAACAGACGGTCCTTGAACGTCTCTTCAATCCTTAAGAAGCCCAAAACTAATTTCTTAACAAATAATGGCAAACAAGTGCCTCAGTGGGAAAAATCATCCAGAAATAAGCTAAATCTGAATGATACGGTTTTAAATACCCAACTGGAAGTCTCAGTTATTTTCAGACTTCATCTCGACTAAGGTATTTTCAGGAAATGTTCATCCTGACTTCCTTTTTAAAAGAATCTGTAAACCAGGATCATAAAATCCAAAGGGATCCTCTTTTTAAACATCTAGCCACAAGGTGGAGATCTAAAGCAAAGAGTAGTTTCATAATAGGGCTCAGCTTAGAATCCAGAACTTCTCATCCAAGATAGAGGTGTCTGTGTTCTCAGACTGTGCAGAAATTGACTTCTTACTTCAAGCTAAAGGAAAAGACATCGTTTCTATATCAGTGTTCTCTTACATAGATTAGAAACGTATATGGTGCACAAGTATTTCAGGAAGCCCTGAGCAACCCAATGTCACTCACACATGCAGCACAGTGGAGGCATTGATTAGAAATTTCAGTTTTTAGGCATAAAGTAGGGAGAACGCTATTGTTTTATTACTTGATCGTGAGTACATTTTAACAAGGGATAATGTGATTATTTTAGTCCAGATATTGGAAGGCTGTTATTGAAAACTAATTCCCTTTAAAACTCAACAGAGAGAAGGACCAGACTGGTGGTT
This sequence comes from Martes martes, assembly GCF_963455335.1. Lineage (NCBI taxonomy): Eukaryota > Metazoa > Chordata > Mammalia > Carnivora > Mustelidae > Martes > Martes martes. The sequence continues at coordinate 25,289 of NW_027666662.1, forward strand.
CTGAAGATTCTAAACCATGAGTATGACTAAATAATCCTCCAGTTTCATTTCATTTGTACACAGTGGTGGGACTAACTTACCAAGGGAAGTCCTGGTGACAACAGAAACTCCTCATGTCCTTTAAGAGGAACCGGTTTTATCAGTTCACCTAATGATGCACCAAGGGCCCTTGTTTGATTCACAGATTATCTTCCAGGTTCACTCATCTAGAAGTTTCACAATTTTAAAAAATAATCTAAATTTTCTTTGATTTCTTGTAGGGTAAATACTTGTTTTGCCCTCTAGAAACAAACAAAAAAACAATCGAAAGAGAAAATGGAAACTAAATAATAAATAAAAAACATGGTACGATCTTTTCTCCCTGTTTCTTCTACTTCCATAAGCTTTAACTTATTTTAGAAGTCATATAACAGAAGCATATTAACTAGTTCAACTGTAGCCAAAATTCTTGGCAGGGTAACTCCTTAAAGTTCCTCTGCTATTTTTTTTTTTTTAATCATAATGAAAGAATCCATTTGTGGAAACTGTTTTTCCTCCTAGTTTACTCAAGTTCTAAGAACTTCAATCTTCAATTTGTTAAAGGTGTTGATCACCATACCTTAGAAAATTAAAAAGGAAGGCAACCACAGGTTCAAATACTGTTGCTTTCAGCTCTTAGCTGGGAATTTCCCCTCATTCCTTAGCAGCTGATTATCGCTTTATCTCAGTCACCTGCCTAGGTCACAACTAGTGGAGCAGAGTTCCAAGCTGTTTGTTTAGATAAGCATCAAAGTTTGGGATGCTGATCTGTACTCAAGAGACCTTTGATCCTGTGCACCTTGATTTGGAAATCAAATTTGAACTCTAACAAGAAAGATTTGTCTCTTCCGCCACTTTCTGGTCTCAGCAGGCCGGAAATACCAGAGCCGGCTTCGGCGTAGTTTAGAACTTCCGCTTCCTGTTCTGGACGAAAGAAGCAGTAGACACACACACAAACGTGAACCCAAAAAATACAGTGACCTTTTGCGATCCGCCACAACATCCAGGTTAAATTATGTTCAAAAGTTGCCCTTTTACTTAACCAGTGTAAGCTTGCGTGCCACCATTGCCAAACCAAAACAAAGTTCATGGAGGACTTTGAGGTCACCACGCACTGGTTGCTTTGCTGGGGGATCTTGAAAAAGCGCGAGAAACATTCTCCAGGAGTGGCATCTGGGAAGCCGGTAGGATGTGTGAGCCCGATGACCAGTTCCCAGCTTAGACAGCAATAAAGCCTGCTCAGGTCTCACTCCAAAGACGGGATGCGACACTAAAGACAAACTTTGCCTCCTTTCTCCAGTTGGCTGGGGCTAACCTTATAAATGAGGAGCTGTGGCAGGCTGCTACAGAAAGAAAGCTACCATTTTAAGTTGCTTTTACACAATACCCTCCCTCTAGAGGATATCAACCGGGAATGAGGATGAATTCCAGCACATATTTTCTTATTGTACTCTTCGTTATTGGAAATGAGCCCAGTTGAGACAGACAGCTGTGTCTGTGAACATAGACTTCCTCTTCATCCCTTCAGATAGGTCTGACCCCTGACCCTCTGTCAAAAGACATACTTAAGACAAGACTACTGCTGTCTCTTCCTCTAACATTACTCTCAACTTATACTAGAATCTTCCCAGTCTTCTGCACACTGTTATTAAATGGGAGTTTTACTGCCAGTTGGTCTAAAAGAGTTTTCCTGGAGTTGAAATCTTCTAAGGGAGTATATATAGAAGGGATGAATAGGTGGTGGCTTGAGTTGCATTTTTCTGAAGTTGTTCTGCAAAATGCAGGTCCCGGGCCCTGGCGCAAACTTACTAAATCAAAAACTACATTGTCGTAAACATTCTAAACGATTCCTAGCACACTGGAGTTTAGGAACTACAGCTCTATGGCAGCTACTATAGCCCTGTGTGGATGCAGCACTGTGTCCCAAGTTAGGAAAAGGAAGGAGGAGGGTTACTCATAACCCTCAGCTTTTCACACCAGTGCAGTGGTGTGAAATCAGGTCAATCAAGTAGGTTGGTTAGGAATTTTGCTTCAGACAAAAATTTTGAGATCTTTCTTCTAAAGTTGTTTTTAGAGAGAGGTTTGAGTGAAGGGAGGATGGTTATCACCTCATCTCATCCCATGGATAGAACCATCCCTCTAGGAGACATTTGAAAATGTAGGTGGGGAGGTCACATTGTTGACTGGTGGCTGCTATGGGCACTTGGTGGTCAAGCACCAGAGATGTTACACACCTGGCCTTTTGGGGGCCTCCCACAGAGCAAAGAACTGAGCTTCCCACATGCTAGTAATACCCCAGACTGAGAATCCTTCGGCTTTGATGCCCCTCTCATGCTGAATACAGATGTTTGATATTTGCCATAGAATCCTTCCTCTGTCCTATACGTTGAATGGATATATATATTTCCATGTTATTGAAGAGCGTGTACATGAAATGCTCAGCACAGTGCTTGCCTTATTTTAGGTAGCTCTAGGAGTTTCAGACTTTTATTATTTAATCAATGAAAACAAGTGGTTGAGGATTAATAAGTAAGATTACCTTTTCCTGGGACTTGCTGATTCGAACAAAATCTGGAGTTAAAAAACAATGGAAGACTCTTCACTCTAGGATACAAACTGAGGGTTGCTGGGGGGGGGGTGGGACTGGGGGATGGGGTAAATGGATGATGGGCATTAAGGAGGGCACATGATGTGATGAGCACTGGGTGTTATAGAAAATGATAAATTACTGAACACTATATCTGAAACTAATGATGTACTATAAGCTGGCTAATTGAATTTAAATTTTAAAAAAAAACAATGGAAGAAAGTTGCTATGCTTATTTTTAACTTACAAGGTCTGTGTCACCCCTTTTGGTTACCTCGAGAAAGTCCAGTTCTGTTAGACAACACTTCTCCATCATCTTCTCATTATTTCAGTAATAACATTAGCATGTTCAGTGGATGCTATAGAATTGTACTAAAAGTTGGGAAAATAGAGTGCTTGCCATTAGAACAGTGTGCATCAATATTTGGCCTTAGCTTTCACTGCTGTTAACAGTAGTTTCTAAGATAAATTGAGCTTTCTATAAAAATAAATCCAGTGTTGGAAATCATAATTCATACCAGACTCAGGAAAAAAGAGCATTACTGAAAAAACACAGTTGAAATGGTATTCTTGCCAGAAGCCATATACCATTCTGCAATTTATTTCCTTTTTAGTGGAAGGAAGGACTTCAAAGCCATAAGTATATACATATGCTACAAGTATGTCTAAAATCTCAATGTGGGAACCTCTGAACCCACTTCTACATGATACAATTAGCAATTCTACCATTTATACCATGAGATAATATTGAAATGAGGAGATGCAGAGATTGAGAGATGACATAAAGTCAAACAAAGAATAGTGAGTTTTGGAAGAGAGAGCTTTCTACAATACCAAAAGTCATCAATAACTCCCCATCATCTTTAGGATACAATCTGAGTTTCTATGTCCTGCAACTCCGTTCCTGATCTGACCCTTTGAAATCTCACAAATCCACATATATGTGGAGTAACTGTTTCCAAAGCAAAGAGAAGCATATAGAGTCATAATATAAAAAAGAAAACTCTGCTCCGGTAGATGGTAGAGGTGATGCTCTAGTGTCCACTCTGTTGTCAACCATGTTCAAGCTACTTTTTGTCACCTGTGAAACGGGATGCAAAGGCAGAGCTGAAATCAGCTGTGGTCTAACAGGTTACCAATTTACTTGAATTTCTACTTTCTCGTTAAGAATTGCCAGGTATGGGGGCGCCTGGGTGGCTCAGTGGGTTGAAGCCTCTCTGCCTTCTACTCAGGTCATGATCTCAGGGTCCTGGGATCGAGCCCCGCATCAGGCTCTCTGCTCAGTGGGAGCCCGAGCCTCCCCCCACCCTGCACACCCCCCCCCCCGGGGCAGCCTGCTTGTGATCTCTGTCTGTCAAATAAATAAATAGATAAATAAATAAATAAAACCTTTAAAAAAATAATAATTGCTCGGTACGTCCAGTAAGGCTTATGACTAGTCTGTTTCACCTCTTATTCTTTCTTTCAGAAAGCATGAATTTAAGAAGAAATTGCTAATAGTTTGAATATTGATATCTTTTTAAAGTGTTAAAAGAGCTCACCAGTAGTGGAAGGCAAACAGTGAAACCCATGAGTTTCTTGATTTTATTGCAATGTACAAGTTTTTTAAACTCCAAGTTTAGTACTTTGCCCATCTGTTTCCCTAAACATTCCTTTGAGAATGATCCTTTTAACGTTCAACTGGATGGCAAAAAGATTGTTTTGGTAATGTATCACACCGAAGCAATTCAAGTTTATGCTAATTCTAAATCTAAGGAAACCCTCCTTACAGCCATTCATCAGAGGATATTTTTGGTGTCTTTCACAGTGATATTAAGAATTTTTTAGTATGCGAGTTTTCCCAAAGGTTTTTCAAAATAAGCCTGTTTCTAAATAGGCTTTTAAAAGAAATCCAATAAAAGCAAAGATAGTATGGTGGCGCTTCTTAGAAAAGGCAAAAAAACCCACCTCCTCATCATTGGTCTGTAAAGATTTCTTATAAGAAGCCCACGGTGTTTAAATAAAATTCTAAAATAAGTATCGAGTTTTCGATACAGTAATATAAATTAGTAGGCTATAAAATACACAAATACAAAGTGACTGGCCCAAAACATGTAACACTATCTTACCACTAGCTGCTCTAAATTTCATCCAAAACAATCTAGTTCCCAGAAATCAAGTATAATCCTAAATCGAGACATTTTATGCATTTTTAAAGTCTGAATTCTGCCAGAAACCAGCTTCTTGGGAGCCAGCAGGCATGGCTTTCTGCCTGACATCTCCCCAGCGTGGCTCCCCTCCTGCCCAGCGCCTTCCCCCGGTGTTCACAGAAGAGCCCCAGGGTGCTCCTCACTACACGTGGAGGCACCCAGGTGAAATTCCGAGACTGCACAGCAGTGACAGTCCAATGAACTGCACGCATCGTCAAGGCACTGATGATGGAATTTTCAAGTGTGTAGCCGAGCTGTGTTCTGGTGGAAAAGGAAAGAGATCTGATTTCAAATGTAATAATTAGGATTTGCACTTTTGGGGAAAAAAAAAAAAAGCATCCATCAGAATCTCACTGTCCCTCAGAGAGGTGCTGCGGAACCAAGAGAAGTTTGTGTCATGTGAGAGTGACAGAGACAAGATGTTACTCTAGAACTGCCTCCTGGAGGACTAAGGAGACCTCCATCTGGCCTGCTAGGCTCAGGGAAACTGGCAAAGCCTGACGCCCATCTGGATTTATATTAGAGGACAGGGAAACAAAACAGATGAGGGAAGGATACAAGTCAAGGATTCAAGAGAGCCTGTGCAGACTGAGTTCATGGGGCAGATTTTAGCAAGAGAGAGACATAGGAGAGAAAATTTGACGAGGTTCACTATGCTAAGGATGAGATCTCTCCCAGAACTTTGAGGGAGACATGCAATCAATATGTAGTTTCTCTTTAATTAACTTTCTTTGCCTGGTTGATATTGTTTTCAGTGGGGACGCCACCTGCAAGGGATCCGTTAGTCCCTCAGGCATAACTTGAAGTCAACCTTTCCAAGATCGGGATCTGATTACGTTGCTTCTCTCCTGAAAGTCCTCGGAAAGTTCCTAATCACTCTGCTTTGCACTGCATGATCTGCTTCAGTCACATCTCCTGCCATCACCCAAAATCTATGCTCCAGCCACACATAAAATGGATTGTTCCCAAAATGTACTGTTGTAATATTGTGCCTTATGAAAAGAAATACATATTTAGTCTTTCTCTTGTTCCTGGCACAAAGCTCCTAAAACCATTTAAGTTTCCTCCGTGTTGACAAAGGTAAAGATGTCTTTTGTTATGTTAATAAGATGACTTTTACTAACCTAAGTTTGGGGGCGGACTGGCTGCTCGGGGAACCAACCCTGTGACTAGAGGGTTGAAATTTTCAATTGCACCTTTGGGGAGAGGAGAGGAACTGAAGGTTGAGTCAAACACCAAGGGCCAGCAATTTTGATGAGGGAGCAGGAGGCTGGCTGAGGACAAAGCAAAAGCTGGCACCTTGCACCCCCTCTCCATCCGCTCCCCTCGGTGATGTGTGTGGCATTCCTCAGGTACCCCTGACTGCCAAAACAAATAGTTAAGTTGCTGAGATCACAATCCCGCAAGACAGGAGTCTCCCTTGGTTTAACAAAGAAGTTACATTATCAATAGCACAATTTCCAGAGGCAAATGACTCAGTTCCTCAAGCCTTAATGTCACCCTCCCCTCCATGAACAAAACTGAAGGAGGCTGGGGTAGGAGGAAATGTAAGTGAAGTTAAGTTTCTTCTATACCTAAATCTCACTAACAAAGACGCTTGATAGCAGGATTATGACATTCCACCAGGAATCTCCCAACCATCTTGATGTTAATGGCTTGCCAAAAGATAACATTGATCAAGCCTCCAGTATCCCTGCACCTTGGAGGCCTCCTTTAGCATATGAAAGCTCCGTTGAAACCTCCCTTTCCCTCACCTTCCCCCAACCGCAGGGTACATAACCTGCCATCCCTCACAATCCGGGGCAGCAGCTCTTCCTGCCCACAGGTCCTGTCCCCGTGCTTTAATAAACCACCATTTTGCACCAAAGATGTCTCAAGACTTCTTTCTTGGTCATCGGCTCCGGACCTCAGCCCACCAAACCTCACCCAGGTTCTAGAACTTCATCAATTTCATCAGTTGTGCCTACGTAATGAAGCCTCCATAAAATTCCAAAAGGACGGGCTTCAGAGAGCTTCTGGGCTGGTGATCATTTGGAAATGTGGGGACAGTTGCTTGCTTAGGGAGTAGAGGAGCTCTGCACGCCTTCCCACATTCCTTGCCTTATGCATCTCTTCCATCTGATGGTTCCCAAGTTGTATCTTTTTATAATAAACTGGTGACCTAGTAGGTAGAATGTTTCTCTGAATTCTGGGAGCCGCTTTAGCAAATGACTCAAACCCTAGGAGGGGGATGTGGGGGCCTCTGATCTTCAGCCAGTTGGTCAGAAGCACAGGGAACAACCTGATTTTGTGACTGGTGGCTAAAGTGACGGGGCAGTCTTTGGGACTGAGTCCTTAACCTGTGGGAGCTGATGCTATCTCTGGGTAGATGGTGTGAGATAGTGTAAATATAGTGTAAATAGTGTGAGAACTGCAGGACACCCAGCAGGTGTCAGAGAATCACTTGGTGGTGTGAAAACACACACACACACACACACACACACACATTGTGATCTCCTAGGTCTTCAGACCTTCACACTCACTTCCGCTCCCTCAGCTGGCAATGCGTCCATAACCCATTCACTCACCTAAACAACAAGTATTGGTTGAGCACCTACTATGTGTTAAGTGCTGTTCTAGGCACTGAGTGACCAAAACGGTGAACAACCACCACAACAATAACAAAGTAGTGAAGAAAACACACAAAAAGCTGCTTCCTACTTGGGTTGCATATTCCCTTGGATGACTTCATCCCATTCAAAATATACTCCGGTATCAACAAAATGCACCATGTGGACCTCGTCTGAATCTTGGAAAAAAAAAAAAAAAAACAACAAAACTTGAGACAGATGAAATTGGGAATCTGAGTGGATATTTGAAAATATTAAGAAATTATTACTGATTTTTAGGTGAGAGACACTGTATTTTAGTCATGACTTCTTATATAAAAACAAGAATCTTTGTCTTTTAGAGATACATACCAAAATATTTATGGATACAATAACATGAGGTCTGGAATTGGATTCAAAATAGTCCATTGAGGGGTTGGGGCAGTGAGGAGAGTACGAAGGAAACCAAACTGTCATTTGTAAATAGTTGTTAAATCATCTCTCCACTTTGTATATGTTTGAACATTTCCATCATATAAAGTTTTTAGGAAGGAAGAAGAAAAAAAGGTAAAGATGCATTGGGCTTCCTGCCCCCCTAAAAAGCCTTCCCTGGGGCTCCACTCCCAGCTCTATTTCCTCAAAGCCAAGGGCCCCTCTTGCTCTCCTAGCCACTTGGGTCCCCTTATCATTACACCATTTCATGACTGTCGCTTGTGTCGCATGTATCATTCCCATGGGACAGTTAGTCAGTTGAGGGCAGGGAGTGTCTGTGTCTTTCTAATCATTCTTTCATCAGCTCCAGCTATAATGCCCAGCAGAAAAACAGACACTGGGCATCATCTCTGCAAATGAAAAGCCAAAGGCTAAAATAATCAGATTTTAATGAAGGTGACATTGGTTTCAAGGAAACAGAAACTTGGTAGCTGTCTTCCGTGTTACAGAAAGTGACCTGGCAGATGTGATTCCATTCACTCAACACATATTTTTTGAGTCCTCCCAATGTGTGAAAGATACTGAGGCTGGGGACCATATACTCCCTGTTAACAGCTCTCTTTTTTCTTTGGAGTATCTATGAAAGACAGGAGATACATGTGTGCACACACACTGCAATTAATTGTTTTCTCATTATTGGTCCCTTCAGAATCTAGTTGAAGCAGGCAAATAAACAACAAAGTATCCCTGTAACAGTATCTAGCATCTCTGCTTGTTTTCTATACTGTTTTCATGAGCTACATGAGATTCTTTGTCATTTAAAACGGTTGCGAGCCCTCTTCAATAAAACCCAAGCTGAAAATAAAAACAACTTCGGTTTTTCCTCTGAGACTTATTTTTTTCCTAAAAAAATAAAAGACAAAACATATATGCAAGTTATTTATTCTACTAATAATATGAAACTGGCTAAGTCCTACAGGTTTCAGTAAGTAGCGAGGGTTATGAGTCTCTGGTACCCAACCACTCCCAATTCCAAATTAAGCACAAATAATAACATCAGTGTCATGATAAGGTAAGACGGATAATACACTCTAGTTTTGAGATATTCCTCTCTTCCTAGGAGATTACTTGCCTCGATTTGAGTAAAACTACATCATCTGCCAAGAAAAATTCACATCAAATAGAGTACTTTCAAAGAATATATATTTAACTAACCTGCTTTACTCGTTTACCATATCTTTGTACTTAACTTTGTTAAGTGCTTGAGGTGAGTCAACATTTCAAAACCTGTGATAATCTTGCTCAATGATGGCAGAGTCTGACAGCCAGAGATATTTTTTTTTAATTTAAAAATATTTTATTTTATTTTTTTCTAGAGAGAGGGAGTGCAAGGGGACAGGAGGGAGGACTGGATGGAGGGGAAGAGAGGGAATCTTAAGCAGGTTCATGGGGCCAGAGGGTTCAATTTCAAAACCCTGGGATCATGACCTGAGCCCAAATCAAGAGTCAGTCGCTTAACCAACTGAGCCACCCAGGCGTCCCCAGAGATATTCTTAGTACAATTAATCCCATCAATTCTAAGATAAAATATATTTTCCAAAAGCTATTAATAGTGTGCAGAGTCTTCTGAAGCAGAAACCAGGATCACTGTAACAAATTCTCTAATACACCTATACTAAGTAGGGTCAACTTATCATGATCTACACCATCATAGGCTCACACAGGGCATGCCCCTCAAAGAAGACAACCACATTTTAACTGGATGAACGAGTGAATGAATCTTGTAAGTTTGGACTAAGGAAGCAAGGTCAAATATTAAAAGTCTATGTTACAGAAGAATACACATACATACAGGTATTATTCTAAGAATATACTAAAGCCGAAAATCTTGATAAAAGATTTTAGAGAAATTTTTTTTAAGATTTTATTTATTTGACAGAGATAGATCACAAGTAGGCAGAGAGGCAGGCAGAGAGAGAGAGAGGAGGAAGCAGGCTCCCTGCCTAGCAGAGAGCCCGATGCGGGGCTCGATCCCAGGACCCTGAGATCATGACCTGAGCCGAAGGCAGAGGCTTAACCCACCGAGCCACCCAGGCGCCCCTTAGAGAAACTTTTTTAATGTTATATAATTACATATTTGGCCAAATATTATTTTGACCAATTATCTGAATATAAATGATATTTTTAAATATTCAAGTATGTGCTGAAAATATTTACATATATTAACTTACAGTAGTGTCACCTACAAAGAAAGACTTTATTAAATCAAAAGAAGTACCTACTTATTCCTGACTTTCAATGTTTTCTTGTATGGGGGACAGCACCCAGTTGCTGAAACCAGAAACCTGGCTTTAGCTCTATTTCGGATTCTCCCTTTCTCCTGGCCTCATCTAGCTGATGACCAAAGTGCATGTTGTCTAAGATCTAACTTTCCTCTTGTCTGCCTGAGAACTTCCCACTTTCCCTCACAATTCACGGTTCTGTGAAGCCACACCTGACTCTGCCCAGCAGAGTTAGATCTTCCTAACATCTCATCTATACCTCAATCATATTTCTAGTAGAGTATATTCTTATCTTTTCGTCATTTGAATGTATCCTCCCTAAGAATGGGGTGGCTTAGTCGGTTAAGGGTCCTGGGAATCAAGCCTTGAGTCAGGATGCCTGCTCAGCAGGGAGTCTGCTTCTCCCTCTTCTCTGCCTCTCTCCCCAGCTTGTGCTCTCTCTCTCTCTCAAATAAATAAAATCTTTAAAAAAAAGGAAAGAAAAGAAAAAAGAAAAAAGGAAAGGGAAGGGAAGAAAAAGAGAAGAGAGAGGAAGGAAGGGGGTGGCTCAGAGCCAACTCAGCCCAGGTAGGACTGATGGGGCAAACCAATATCCACAAGAGGGAGCCCTAAATCAGGAATAAGAGATTAGACACCAGCCCTAGAATCAAGGGATCAGGTTAAAATGGTACCTAGCAGACAAAGCTAAGATGTAGGAAATGGAGGAGAGAATAGAAAGGAGAGCAAGTTAGTAAAAGGAAGAGGGTCCAGAAAGATTTCCACAAACATGAGTGAGCCATTTACCCGAGAGAGTTATGGTACGTGTGGAATATTAAGCTGTTTAAGAACCGCGTCAAGGCAATCATTGGGAGTGTTTTGTTTATGCGCCAAATGAATGCTAAGCTATTGGGAGTGCAGTGGTCTGAGCTCCTCTCCCAGGTAAGTGGAAACCAGGGCTTTGGTTCAGCTGGGAGTCCAATGCTGGAGTATATGAAAGAGTCTGTGGGTGAGCTGGTTGCTGTGGGTGAGAGTAGAGGGTAAGTGAATCTATGGCTCAGACCCCAAGAAAAAGGTTGAAGGAGCCAAGGAGACCCCCAGGTTCTCATTCATTTATTCAATAAATATGTATTAAGTGCCTCACATGGGCCAAGTGCTGTGCCAGTGTCTTAGTCAGGCCAAGCTGCCATAGCCAAACACCACAGACTGGGGGGCTTGAACAGTAGGCATTTATTTCTTCCAGTCTTGAAGACTGGAAGTCCAAGGTCAAAGTGCTAGCAGGGGAGTGTCTGGCCGGAGCTCTCTCCTTGGGCTGCAGATGTGCACCTTCTCACTGGACCTTCACAGGGCTTCTCTTCGGGGTGTGCAGAGGGAGAGAGCCAAAGCAAGCTCTCTGGTATCTCTTTCTCTATGGGCACTAATTCCCTCATGAGGGCCCCACCCTCATGATCTCAACTAAACCCACTCATCTGCCAAAGCTCCCATCTCCAACTACCAACCCACTGGGAGTTAGGGCTTCAACATAGGAATTTGGGGGAACCCAAGGTCCAGAGCAGCCAGAGTGCTTCGACATTGATGGTGGAGCAGATCCTTTGTAAGTACAAGTGACAGAATGTGGCAAAAGGGAAAAACAAGGTTTTAGGGAGAACATATTTCAGGGTTTGCTAATCTAGTCATCAAGTTTAAGGAAATGGTAGAAGACAAGAATGAGGCCCACACCAAGGTCAGAAGCAAAGAACCTGTTACGTAATAAGAAGAGGCAGGGAAGGACTGCAGCCTGGGGAGAGGCACAGAGGTAGGGGTCTGTGGGGTGGGGGATTGAGGGGTGTGGTTCCTTGTGATGGCTGAACCCAGGGGAGGGCAGGTGAGGTGTTGAATCTGTTCAGAAATGAGGGAAGGGGTTAAGGTTCAGGTTCCCCTTCAGGTTGTAGCAAGCACGCAGCAGTCAATAAATATTTGTAGAGTAACTTAATAGGACTTCTCTGCTTTTAAAACTCATTTGATTAGTCTGATCCATGAAGAGCACTTTCTTAAACCAACCCTTCTTCTACACTTCTGCCACGGCTGCCCAGTTTATAGATCATCTAGTTCCTTTTCTTCTTTCTACTACCTTATCTTCCTTCCTGTTCCTCCTGACTCTCCCTGAACACAAAAGGGCTTTTTGAATCTCAGAAACCAAAAAACAGAAAGGGGATGAAGCCGAGCCATCAAGTCAGATACTTTGGGGGAAGTGATAGCAAAAGCCTCGATGCAGAAACAATTACTCTCGGTGATTTTCGCATGGCTACCTAACCCTTCAGTCTGGATGGGGGACATGGCAAAAAAAAAAAAAAAAAAAAAAAAATCAGGAAACCAAAATTCATGAAACAACCCCATGTCGTTTTACCCGTAGACGAAGCACCCAAGTGGCTTACAGAACACAGCTTAAAAAAGAAAAAAAAAAAAAAATTGCTATTTGGGTTCTTGTTGAAGCCTGGTTAGGATGTTATGTAATAGAGGAAGAGGCCTACGGGGACCGCAAGGCCACTGGATGCTTTGCCGCACGTATCGTCTTCCCACTCCCTGCCCCGCCGGCGCGGGTGCGCGCGCGCACGTGGCTCTTCCCGGAGCCGCGGCCCCCGCGCCCCTGGAGCCGCCCGCTCCGCGTCCTTGGCCTGTGCTGGGAATCTGTCAGCCAGATTCCCCTCACCCCTGCGGGGACTAGCAGGAGGAAGTGCAGCCAGGGTCAAGGAGGCTTGTTTTCTCTTCCTCATCAATGGATTTACTCTATAAACTGATTTGTCCTGCCAAATAAAAGGAAATCCTCGTTGTCTTTCACACTCGGGCTTCCCTAACGTAAGCACCATCTCGGGGAGTCGTGGCGAAGTCGGCAGGCTGAGGGTTTGTTTTTTCCTGGAATGATGATGAGATCAAGGCCTGTATCTACGAAACAGGTCGTGAGAGTTTCTGGAAGGGTAAGGTGTTTGTCAGGACGGATGGCAGTGGTTTGAAGTGCTCGCACCCCCTTTTCAGTTCTGTTATGCTCTAAGGAGTTTAACCCTGTTGCCTGAAACCCTCACAAAAAGGCTTTCGTGATAAAACTGTCCGAAAGGCTGAATGGTAGAAAGCCCTACTTCGTGACCTAGACGGTGTCTAGTAAAATTCAATTTCTCAGTTTTTGAGGATATTAAAAATGAGCCTTCCTAAAGTTGCAGTAAACTTTTATCTATTTCCTCAGACAATTGGAAGGATACCATATAGTATGTGTAAAAATATTAGCTCTCCAATGAGCTATGATCAGAAAAATAATGTCCAAAGAAAAACTGGCCGTAAAAATCATAAAGCTTTTAAAAATAATATGGTGGAAATGGCCTGAAAGATCAATGAAATAATCACTACAGTCCTGTCACTTTGCAGATGAGGGAAGCTAAGGCCACTCACATGATGTGATTTGTGGTGGCAAAACTCCTGGGTGGAGAAACGGTACCGTAGACGTCTTCTACTCCCTAGTCCAAGTCTAAGCTACAGAAAATTCTAGTCCACTTCACATGCTCCCTTCCCAAACTACACATTTAGGAATACATGTTTCCTATTAAAATTCCAAACTACTATAAAGATTGAAGGCTATGTCTCCACGTATCTCCTTAAACATTTCCAAACGGGTTCCTTTTTTTTTCAGTTTTTGCATTGCATTTGGACTTTATTCTTAAAAAGCTTAGCATAAAAGCAAGTCTTTGGAATTTTTTGAAAGATGGAGATTTCCTTTGTGTCTTAGACCTTAGAACTTCCTCAGACCTTATTTCATCTTAGCTAGTTTGATTTTCATTTTTTAAACTCCTTTACTTTCATTGAACTAAAAAAGTGTTCATCACTTACCTCCTTGCCACTTGAAATCCTTGTCTTATTAAGCCATGAAAGTCCAAATACAATTTAATACCTAACAAGAAAAGAGGTACATTTGGAAAAGGACAATTTTGCTAAATTAAGCAGTATTTATTAGAAAATCATAAGGAAATGAGTTCTCTGTGAGCTCTACAGCTGTTAACACTGAATAATAACCATCACCTTTTCTAAACTCTACCATCAAGGTATCAAATCCCAAAACCTTTGTCCAAGGTCAGATATGGTCATTCCTTTAGAGATTTGAAAATAGCAGATATACATCAATTAAATTAGAAAGATGAAAGATTATTAGAGTGAAGACTTTATTTCTCCAGGCTGACTGCAGTTCTAAAGAATGAATATTAAATGAGAATTAGTAAAAAATTTTAATTCAAATCTATTTAGTATTCTTTTTTTTTTTTCTATTTAGTATTCTTAAGAAGTTCATCAAAAATAACCACTGACATGTCATTATCCAACAAGTTCAAAGTACTTCCTACTTGGTAAAAGAAGAGACTTCATGTTCTATATTATCACACTGTCATAAGAATAATAAAAAAAATCACTTTGATTTGACAGGAAGTGTTTTTTCCCCCAGGAATTAAAAGGAGGGAAAAACCCAAGTTGTTGAGAGCAAAAATAATTGTTGTTGTATCAGTATTAAATATTGATTAACACTTCATGTCCAAAGAAAGCAATATCATTGGAATTGCTGTAATGGGCGAATAATTATTTTGCAATATAAACATGTATTTTGCCAAAATACCTCCCTTATGTAACAGAAAAGTGAACAAGTTTGAAAACAGTGACTCATGACCACCTGCTACTTCTAAAAATCCAGGGATACGCATACCTACTATTCAGAGGCTAGTAATACCCTCTGGATCTCTCCTTTTATTCTCTACCTTTGTCAGCCAACTCACTTTACGGCTATTAAGTCCATAAAGCTTCTGAATCCTCTCCAGCTCATCTCGTCACAAAAGTCGACCACCTGACATGCAGGCCTGGTTTTGCGAAAATACATTAATCCCATCCTAAGACCATGATAACCTGAGTCAACAGTGAACACATTAGTGAAATACAATTGCTGGTTTATGGAGTTATTCCCGTTAGCCACTGAGCATGAGGCATCTTCTAGTTCCCCCATTGTTTAAAGATTCATTCACTTTGTCAGTGAGCTGAATAGACATAAAAGGCAAGGCAACGAAATCATGAGTTGATCTAGCCACTAAAATAACTCCCATTATGTAAAAAGAAATCTTACTATTAATTCAACTTTTATTTTAAAAAGTCAGATAGAGACTAGATAGAGACTTTGAGCTATAACAAGTAGCAATCTTTAAACTAAAAAGATAACTAAAATGCTTTGTATCAAGCATTTTTATGGACCTTTGGAACAGCCTAGAATCCTTGAAAGAAAATTAAAACCTCTAAACAGGCAAAAAAAAATTATGACACCACTACTTCTATCAATGTAAAAATGACCATGCATGCATTCTTTTCCAAAACAAAATTGAACTGAAGACTAAGATAGCTGATCTAGATGAGACCCTGAAAAGTATCTTGCATTGTCCCCTCCCCATTTGATAGAGGGAAAAACTGAGGTCTAGCAAGGTTAGGTGATATAGTGGCAAACAACAGGTCAGTGGCTAGTATGTGAATAAACTGGAAATGGCAGAAGGTCAGGAGTCTCTCTTATCTGCTCTTTCCAGGCAGGAGAGAGTTCACTATCATCCCCACGCCTCCCCTTTTAAGATCCTCTCTTCATATTCCCCTTGTTCCAAATGCCTAATCTATGTGCTGTCCCAACAGAGTCTGAATTTCTCAGTTAACCATTAAGTTTGGAAAATAATCGCTTCAGGCAGTGGGTGGTCTTAAATCACACTATGACTAGGTGATGCCTAACAAAAGTGCTCTCTGATCAAACTCGTTTGGGAAATTTGGTAATAAACAAAGGTTTCTTTCTGTAAGCTTGTTTCAGGTCCTTAATATGTCGATGTGCTTCACAAATCTTAGGATGTGTATATCCCAACCTTATTTGATATGATTTCTTTTCTTTTTTAAAACACAGCATATGTCACAGACACTGTGATAAAGTGAAACATAATTTGGGAAACACTGTGGCATAAGCTAATTCCCAATGAGCTGAGCTCAGATGTGTCCTTTTCAGAAATGTAGATACTTCTCTTATAATTATGGAGGAAGTGATTACTTTGAAAACTTGCAAATGACAGGGTAAAAAGTGAAACTGACCTCTCTGTATACTAGCCAAAGATAAGAAGATATCTGGAGTATTTGCATTTTACGAGAGGCATTTGGGAGATTGTAAAGGCTTTAAGATGGGAAGAAATCGCAATTTAAGATGGCATTTCATGTACTGTGACTAGATGCTCTACCAGGTAACATCCAGCGCCTTCACATGCGGATCTGCTTCCTTGTAAAGCTGATCCTAATAATAGAGGTGCCATCTACTGAGCCCCGCTGCCAGGCTGTGCTAAGCCCTGGACAGTATTCACAACAGCTCTTAAGGTAGAGCCTTTTATCCTTCAATCTGATGTGGTCTGGGTTTCAGGTCGGGGCTATTAACCTCACTATGGCACTCCTGCCGCAGCCCATCCTAATTACCAAAGCTCTCGCACTTCTAACATACACCCTGATTTTTTTTGTTTTTTTCATACCAGAGCTCCAGAAAGTGCCAGGATTGAAGCCAAGATTCTGCCTGTTTTTCAGAACCATTCCCCTCCTCTTATGTGGGAAATACTGAGCGTCCTTAGACACTTTGATTTCTGCAGTGGATAACGATGCCACAAATGAGGCAGGGGCAAGGGATACAATGGAACTGATTCTAGTTCCAAAGAGGCTCAGCACCGTTCGGTGGCTAACAGTGACCTCACTAGTTCACTACAGTCGTGCCTCTTCTCTGGGTCCAGCGCCGCTCCAGGTGTGGTCCGAGGACCCCAGCCATTCCCCGGACTATTGTAATGAGTCTGTGATAAGGGGCTTGTTCCAGAAAGGAAATCAATTACCTCGCTAAGCACGCTCTCTGAGTGCGGCTGACATTTGTTTTCCAGGCAAGAGCTTCTCAATAAAGAAAGCAGGGTGCGGGAGTATACTCTGGTGCAAACTGTCACTGCAGATGGTCACCAAGAATTCGCAGAGGGGCGTCCTTGTGCAGCACTGCTCCCATGCACTGGGGTAGGCATTATTTCCTCACGAGCCCGAGGTCTAGGCGACAAGATAGCAAGAACATGGACTTTGGAATCACGCCGTCTGACCTCCCCATGACAGTTCTGTTGCTTACTTGCTTTGTATCTCGAGTACATTTATGTAAACTCTTTGAGTCTCCTTTTTTTTTTTCACTTGTAAAACAGAGGAATTAATTGTTACTTCACAGGCTGGTTTTGAAGATTAAATCAGACAATGTTTTTCAAGTGTCTGACAATATATAGACAGTATATTAGTTAATATGTTAATAAACCCAAGTCCCTCTCTGCTTCTGCCACATGGCTTCTGATACATGAGATGATATTTTTCATGGAGATGGGTTTTTTTCATTGCAATTTTGGACAACAGTAAAGCAGAAGGAAAAGGCAAGATATGGTAAATGGTAGGAAGTGATGGTAGGAAGAACATAGCCCCTTTTTTTTTGTAAAAAGCACAATTATTAAAATTCACCCAGAATAAAAAATCTTTTATTTTTCTTTTTATTTTACTTTTTGTGCCAGATAGCCTAGGGAAAGAATTTAAGGATTAGGGAGAAATGTTATCCTATCTTTGATGATCTCCAAAAAGATCCAGTGAATAAATATATATACTAGGATATATACAGCTAGTCTCTGGTTATCTATATCTATATCTAGATTATCTATATCTATATCTAGGTTATATATATCTATCTATATCTATATCTATCTATCTACTAGTCTCTGTTATCCTATCTTTGATGGTTTCCAAAAAGATCCAGTGGATATATATACTAGTCTCTGGTTAGTCTGAAGAATTATTCCATTTTGCTTTGCTCCATTTTATTGCCTAAGAGTATCATATTAAATGTATTTAGAAAGGGATGGCAGCTTATGATTTGCCAAAGTTAATCAGTATTCACCACACATTTTAACAAATTTTAAATGGGCTCTAAAAAGAATCAAATAAGCATTCAAGTACACTTGGGTAGCAGAGTTCTGGCTGGATTCTACTGATGGTCTCCTTCTGTAATTGGCATATTATTAGTCCAGGCTTGACTCACACATCTGTCATTGTTAATAAACATGAGGGGAATCTTTGGAAAAGCGTAGCAAATTCTTTCACATTGGAATAGCTATGGTAGGATGTGGCTGAATAAACCTACGGCAAGTTTCCAGATGACCCAGAGTTGGACTTTGTGACATGGGCAATTACAGCTAGCCCTGGACAACACCTGTTTGAACTGTGCAGGTCCATTTGCATGTGGATTTATTTTGAGAAATACAGTACGATACTGTAAATATATTTTCTCTTCCTTAAGATGTTCTTAATAACATTGTCTATCCTCTAGCTTACTTTATTATAAGAATGTAGTATGTAATACATACGACATGCAAAATATGTGTTGACCAGCTGCTTCTGTTATCCGTAAGGCTTCTGGTCAACAGACCATCAGTAGTGAAGTTTTGGGGATTTATATACAAGTTATACACGGATGTTTGACTGCATGGGGTCAACTGTGCCCTTAACCCCCTGTTGTTCAAGGGTCGACTATAATATTTTGTTTCATTTACAGCTATTTTTTGCTTGAAAGTTTGCTTAAGTTTCATGATTTCATATTAGGACACTACTTCCAATATTTTCTCCGAATTTATGACTGAATGTATTTGTTAACAGAATATTTCTGCTTCCCACGGTATAATTCTTTTTTTTTTTTTTTTTTTTTTTTTTTTTTAATTTTTTTTTTTTTTTATTTATTTGACAGAGAGAAATCAGAGCTAGGCAGAGAGGCAGACAGAGAGAGGGGGAAGCAGGCTCCCGCCGAGCAGAGAGCCCGATGCGGGGCTCGATCCCAGGACCCTGAGATCATGACCTGAGCCGAAGGCAGAGGCTTAAACCACTGAGCCACCCAGGCGCCCCCCCACGGTATAATTCAATAGAAGTATTAACAACAGCACAATACATTGTTCATTTTTAGGTACGTAACGTCAAAGGAAAGTGTAGACTAAATAAAAATGAAATAGTAAGTCAAATAGAGAACATGAATTTTTGTCATTTCACTCAGTGAATGCCTGTAATTTTGATCTTTTTAAAAAATTCAATCTAATTCTAAATACATCTATTCAGTACAGTGACAAATAGACAAATTCAACAAGAGTAGACCTTTCTCAGTGTGCTTGCAACAATTCTACCTAACGTGTCTCTAGAAATGTTTTCTCAGTCAGTAGAGATGGGATATCATGAATTACATTACCTGACAGAGAAAAATCTTTTACCTAACATTCCATATAGCTTGAGTGAATTGTTGTTATGGCACATTTTCCTCACTTATTAAAAGGAAACTTCTTTCATCTACTTTCCATCCCTCTGTTTTGAGATTTCTCCACAGAGATTTTAAACTCCCCAGCTGCCCACATGACACATAAAAGTCACAGTAGAGAAGTAAGGCAGTCATCCAGCTACCTCAGACCTGACTGACTTTTGCCTCAATTATCTAAAACTTCAGGAAAATGACGTCTTTTTGAATTACCTAAACAGCTGCCTCAATTTCTCCCACGAACTTTGTGGTAATCTCTACACAGTTCCATAACCTTTAGAATGGAAACCCTCACTTGAGACTGCGTTTTGAAAATAATCTTCATGAGTCTGTACTGCTGACTACTTCTTTCCAGTCTCTGATGAAGGAGAGCACTAACCTTCATCTCCGAAGAGCTGTGACGATATAAGCATAAAATATTTACCTAGCTTTTAGACAGACAGATAAGCACAAATAAAAGTCGTTAGAATGTGCTAAGTCACAACCATGGCCATAACAATAGAAATGTGAGGCAAACAAACTTGTCAGGAGCTTATGGCTGTGTTTTCATAGGGGAGGAGGAGCACGGAGAGGATGTACTTCTCTTCATTTATCTTGAGCAAATGTTTGCTTTGGTCTATTTTTGCTTTCTCTCCCACTTCCTACTAAACAAGCCACACTAGAATCAGTCATGTCAATATTTAAGGGACTTATTTAGCAGCTACATTGTCTCCACTTCCTGTAATCACTGAACACTGATGTGTAGCTGTTTTCCACTTCCAAAATAAGTTTAAAACATAGCTATCCCCATCCTTATGCCCTCTTCCCACAACCAACCTCAACATTTCAAATCAAATATCAGTTCATTGGTTCTGGAATCCTGCTGTGTCGGTGTGTCATACTGTGTCCTTTAAAGATGCTGGAGGAAAGATATAAAATCAGTCCATTAATTCAACTTACTGACCTTCTGAATCAGAACTCTCCAGTGATAAACCCTGGGCATCTACATTTTCTTATACTTTTGATCATTTCCTTTCCTTATTTGGAAGCCTTATTGATAAGATATCAAATATTCTGTGTTGACTCTGATTTTCTTATCATTTCTTCCCAATGGTCCCTTTTTTTCTTTCTGTCTTTTTGCTCTCCTTTTCAGGATAGGCTTCAATTTTATCTTCCAGTTTTTCCAGTAATTTTTATTTTGTTATCATATTTTTAATTTCCAAGATTGCGTTTATATTTTCTTCATTTTTTTTTCATGGTGTCACTCACTTTTTCTTTTAAATAGATGCAACATTTCTTTTCTCCCCGAGGATGTTAAAATTATAGTTCCTGGGAAGCTTTTTAAAATTCTCCTCACATTATCTCCATTTCCTAAGGTTTTTTTCCCCCCCCCCTCTGTTTGTTGTGGGGTCTCTCTTGGATATCAGAAGCTTTCTTTAAATATCTGGCGATCCTTGCTTGTCCATGCATATATAATATTGGGGCATTATAAAGCTGACTGGAAACCAGAGCCAGGAGTTAGAAAGGTGAGCAAAATGCCTAGGACACAAAATGCAAGGGGGGGGGGGGTGCACAGATGCTCAGAATTGCACACACGCAATGTCAGGACTGTGCTCATTTCGAATGGAAGTGCTTCCTCGGGTTTTCCACTCGGGGCTTTCCCTACTTCACCTTGCTGGAAGCTCTGTGCGCGTGAGGGGGGCTCGGAGAGGTGCAGAGTGTGGGACAGTTGTAAGGGACTCGATCAATTGTGTGTCAAAGGCCCCAAATGTCTGTATCTGGAGACGTTTTTTTTCCGAGGAAGTTTAGGTTCTCCAGTGAAGGATGCTCAGCCTGCCTAAAGGAAAATGAGCCTGACTGGCATTCTGGAGCTGGACGCTGGGGGGACAGGGGTTGAGGCTCATCATTCCGCATGCAGATGTTCAGCACTCCCCTGTTTTCAGTTTGGCATTCCCCTCTTCTTCTTGTGGGGTCCCAAGTCCTAAACCTCTCTGGCTTTTCTCCAGACAACTTATCTGACTGTGATGGGTAAGAACAGGAAGCCGGGAGTTCTTAATATTCCTCATCCAGACTTTCTAGCAATCTCGCTTTCATCTTCCAGCCCTTTCCTTCTATGCCATGTCAGAGCCTGTAATTCCTGTAATGACTTTTGTGTACTTACCCACACATTCTCCAGACACGAAGGCTCACCTTCCTCCTCTGCGATGAGTCATTTGTCATTGCTCCAACCACCATCTGTCTCTAGGGTCATAAAGATCACCTCATCTCATCAAAATGGTATGGATGCTTTTCGTTCTTATTTTCCTTATTTGGGGTGAATTTTTAGCGAAGAGGGGCTGGAAATGTCTCGGCCCCCTCATTTTCACCTCTCTGCTTAAAAAATATACTACTCCCCAAAAAAGTTTTCTCTTAAATGTTTACCCAAAAGTTGTTTCCCAAACCAATCATCTTCATGAGCTGTTTCTTTTTAGCAGTTCAGTGGCTCCAAACACAAGTGGATAGATTTTGTAACTAATAGATATAGATATAGATATAGATATAGATATAGATAATTTTTTTTTTTGAGAGAGAGAGTGCACACACACACAGGAGGAAGGGGCAGAGAGACAGAGAGAGAAACTTAAGCAGACTTCATGCCCAGTGTGGAGCCTGACTCGGGGCTCTTTCTCATGACCCTGAGATCATGACCTGAGCCAAAATCAAGAGTTGGATGCTTAACCAACTGAGCCACCCAGGCGCCCTGTCACTCACATACTTGTTACACTTCCAGATTTCTAATCAAACCAGAGTTATAAAGTGTTTAATATTTGACAAGAACTATTCTAGTACGTAAGGGTAAAAAAAGTAATTAAGAAAGGTCTCTGCTTTGAGTAGATTTATAGTCACTAGGGGGAAACAAGAATATAAAAAATAAAGGACAAAATAATAGTTAAGGTCTTAGGCAGACCTCAATAAGGGCTGGACAGAGTTCACAAAGGAGGCAGAGGGAGATCAGGAAGAGCCAGATCAAGACGCGCAAGCTGGTGTGTCCTCGAGCCAGTCCTGGGGGCTGGAGGAGGGGGATCTTGCGAGATAGTATAGCAGGAGCTAAATAAAACAGAAGTACAAAGAGCTGGACGTTGTCAGGAGACTCCTATCCATTCTATGCAGCCAGATTAGAGGCACAGAACAGTGAAGACAAAGATGAGGAGTACAGTGAAGGCTCCAGTTCCCCACCCCCACCCTCGTTCTTCCCATTAAATATGCAGAATCTGTTTTCTGAACTCTGAATCTGGGCCAATCTTATAACATTCACTGCCAAATAAAATTCAGCAGACATGATAGTGTGCCAAACCTAAACTTAGGCCTCAAGAAACCTTGCATGTTTCTGTTTGTGCTCTCTCTTACACCTCTGTCATCTCCATAAATCATGTCCAGGCTCACCTGCTGGAGGACAAGGGACACAGGGAGCAGAGCCAAACTGCCCCAGTCATTCCAGTGAAGTACGCCCTAGACCGGCCAAGGCCAGCCAGGATAAAGAAACTGACTCAGCAGACCACTCCAGACAAGAGAGCAATAAATGTTTCCTAAGGATGTCTCTGAGATTTCATGGCCGATTGTTACACAGCGTTGTTGTGGCGATGGACAACTCATCCAGAGAGGTGGTCATTTGCCGGATGCGAAGGGTCTTGTATAAATGGTTAAATGTTTGTGTATGGAGTTTAGATGTATGCGTATGAAACGGAACCCCTTTGAAGGGTGTTAAGAGGAGAGGAACATGATTTGATTTGTGTTTTGGGGAAAGTCACTCTGGCTACAACATGTAGGTTGAGTTCAAAGCAGGATTCCTCGGAGTAGTTCAAGTAAGAATGACAAATGCCTGAATGAGGGCAACGTCAGTTAGGAAGGCAAGAAGGGGACAAATACCGGACACATTGATTGGAGGAGCAGGTAACATAGTGTACAGTGATGAGTTGGTTGAGGAAGCAAGGGGAAAGGTAAGATTCCGGTATGTTTCCCAGGTTTTGATAACATGAAATGAACTGGAACTAGGTTGTAGGCGGAAATACACTAATTTCAGTTTTACTACATTAGAGTCTCCGTGGGACATGCAGGTAGATGTTTGGAAGTCAGCTTTATGGATGGATCTGGAAGTTAGGACTCGGTATGAATGGTTAAGTAGAGCTGCGAGGCTGAATGTAATCACCAGGGGGAGGGTGTGTATTGAGGAGAGAGCCCAGGACAGGGCACTGGGGTGGGCCGTGTTTAAGCTACTTGCTGAAGATGAAGGACCAGCTGGGGGCAGATGGAAAAATCCCGAAAATCAGATACCTCAGAGCCAGAGGACCATTTCCAAAAGAGAAGGAGGAATGGTACCTATTTGGTGTGAGTTGTATCTCTCCCATAAACAGTTTCAGAAAATTGTCATAATTTTAGAACCAGAGGGAGATTAAAAAACCAAGAGCTCACCCTGCAGTGACATCTACAAAGTCACTTTTTCAAACTAAACAAGTAATTGTATAGGAGTTGGGCCCTGCCAATCTGACAACAAAATGAAAAGTTATTATTTCTGAAAATATTTTTAAAACGTTATCTCAAGAACTGTAGCATCACTAAGTGCCATCACATTTAAGAGGGAAAAGAAGAGAGTTATTTTTAACATCCGTGGTAAACTCTCTTCTAATTCCAGGTGGCTTCCCTAGAGACCACTAGAATAGACGTACGGGGGACACAAAGGTCATCTCTGTGTTGTGCAAGGCATGCTGGTCGCCTGATTATTTATTATTTATAACTTGTTTATTTATAACTTGTCATTCACATCAGCTGATTGAAAAACAAGCCAGGAAGCATTTAGGCCAAATGCGTAGGGAGCCTGCATTTTTTTGCTCTTCTGGTATACTATGTCCATTTGAATCTTGCCCTTCTGCAGGACAGAGAATGACCAGAGAGGTTAGCTAGTCTACTGTGTTAGGGCTGTTTTGCTTCATGTATACTCCTGAAAACCGTACTTCATGAGCTTCCCCTTGTGAAGGAACGCTCCCAGGACATAAGGAACTCTGCCCTTGTACTTAGAAGGGCAGTCAAACTGGAGATTTCTTGAATGGTGCCCCGAGTCCCACTATTGTCACTGCCTTCTAGCTGTGCAATTATCAACACAGTAAGTATTGGGAGACTGTGGAGTCTCAGTCCACTAGGTTCATCTCAGGTCTCCCACCTAAGGAAGCTTCTTCAAGGAGAACAGAGTGGCTGCTCTCACCACCGGAGGGGGCCATTTCATCAATTTCAGCCCTGAATAGAATTGAGCAAAACAGTTTTTGGTAAGAGCAGGCTTCCCACCTAGTGGTGGAAAGGGTTTGCTCACCAGTTTCAAATGAACAGAGCGAGGATGCTGTGTTGTTTGGGGTTTGGATCCAGAGTGCCTCAAAACCCCGATCACCCATCTGAGTCCTGGAAGAGTTCTGGTGGAAGTAGGGGGCAGGCGGAGAGTGATTCTACTTTAAATTACTCACATCGTTTCACCAGGACACATCCTTGGAAATATTGGTGGTTACACACAGGAGCTTTTTAGAAAAAAAAAAAAAAAAAAAATCTGACTATTTCTGTGACCCAGAACAAAAGCCTAACTCAAGAGGAATTTCTTGAGCCCCATAATTAAAGGCCCAGAGGAATGCTCCCTTCGGAAACGACTGGCTTCAGATTTTAAATGTCTTGAGGATGCTGTTGCTCTGTCTCCTTCTCTTGGTTCTGCTTTCCTACGTGTTGACTTCACTGTTGGGTAGGTCTTCTTCTCATGGGAGCCACTTGGTCTGGTCAGCCTTAGATTGCAATGGCTCTCACACCCAGGGAGCCCACCAAAACGAGAACACATCTTTTCCAAACACTCCAACAAGAATCTAGGCCCTGGCATGGCTCGGTCCATTTTGGGATATGTGCCCACCAGTGGATTCATCCAGGCCATGGCTACTGTCACTGCAAATCCTACAGGGAAAGAAGGGCAGTGGTGTGGATACATAGAATGGACTGTGTGGAGTTAAAGTGAAGAAGGGCTGGTTCCCCCAAACACACACACACACACACACACACACACACGAAAAAAGACAGATTATTTCTGAAGAAGGAAGGGATGCTAGACATGTAGAAATGCTTTGTGTCTCTTACAACTTACAAAGCACTTACCACAGAGCTTTGAACATAAAAAGAACTTTAAAAATAATATCTAGGGGCGCCTGGGTGGCTCAGTGGGTTAAAGCCTTTGCCTTCGGCTCAGGTCATGATCCCAGGTCCTGGGATCAAGCCCCGCATCGGGCTCCCTGCTCAGCCCAGAGCCTACTTCCTCCTCTCTCTGCCTGCCTCTCTGCCTGTCAAATAAATAAATAAAATCTTTTAAAAAATTGTCTAAAAATAATATCTAAAAGAAAGCATAGGAGTAAGAATAATGATCATGATGATAATATTTTTGAGACCCAAAGAGATGATGACATAAATAAAGAAAGATCATTGTTATTTCAGTAGGTAATGCACTGTTCTCAGTAAAATAGATTTGGTCTACGTAGCTGCAGGGTTGGATATGAAAGATGTCTGCACTATATGATTATTAACAGAAAATAACGAAGAGGCGAAGAAAAGGTATTCAGTGACTTAAGAAAACGGACATCCAAGCACAATGAATAATTTTCTCTTCTAGGAAGTGGGTAGTTAAATGGGCAGTCACTGGTTTAGTGTCCTTGCTTCAGCCATGACAATGTATCATAAGGCAAATACGCATGTCATTTACCTTTGAGCAGAAATCCACGTACCAGGCAGGCCCATATGACTACAAATTCCTGGCCTTTGTTCATGCTGTCCTTCCTGGCCAGAAGTGCTGTCCCTCTCCCCTCCGGCTATCTAAATCAGCCCACAGTTCAATCTCTGCTATCAAGACCACCCTAATTCTCCCTGGTCTCTGGTCTATCTCATAGCATTTTTTAAAAATTATTTTTATTCCCATATAATGTATTATTTGTCCCAGGGGTACAGGTCTGTGAATCGTCAGGCTTACACATTTCACAGCACTCACCATAGCACATACCATCCCCAATGTCCATAACCCAACCACCCTATCCCTACTCCCCCAACCCCAGCAACCCTCAGTTTGTTTGTGAGGTTGAGTCTCTTATGGTTTGTCTCCCTCCCGACCCCATCTTGTTTCATTTTTCCTTCCCTACCCCCCACAACCCCCGCCTGCCTCTCAAATTCCTCATATCAGAAAGATCACAAGGTAATTGTCTTTCTGACTGATTTATTTCGCTCAGCATAACACCCTCTAGTTCCATCCATGTCATTGCAAATGGCAAGATTTCATTTCTTTTGATGGCTGCATAGTATTCCATTATATATATGTGTGTGTGTGTGTGTGTGTGTATACATATGTGTGTGTGTGTGTATATATATATATATATATATACATATATATATATATACATATATATACTACATCTTCATTTTCTCATGGCATTTTGTTGGCTGTGTAAAATTGTTGGAAAAACCAGCAAACTCTTATTTTTACTTTGTAGAATTTTTGC
Source organism: Martes martes (assembly GCF_963455335.1). Classification (NCBI taxonomy): domain Eukaryota; kingdom Metazoa; phylum Chordata; class Mammalia; order Carnivora; family Mustelidae; genus Martes; species Martes martes. The sequence goes on from NW_027666662.1 coordinate 52,242, forward strand.
TTATAGCACAATTTGACATACAAGTTCTGTTCGTATTATCCCCTGCATGCTTCTTACGGTTTACCTCCTTTTTCACATCTACCCTCTTACAGTTAATGTTTGGTGATTCTGAACTATTCGTGCAACTTTTGGGACAGGCCGTACTGTCTCTTCTCTTTGCAGATACCTCTTCTCGAACATGAAATAGGACTTGACACTCTGCCATGCTCTCCCTATTCCATTCTTCACCTGACTACCTCCCACTCATCCTACTCCCTTAGATGTTGTCTTCTCCAATGAACCTTCTATGACCCTCAAAGTTAGAACAGGTACCCCATGTCGTCTTCCAGAGCCTCTTCAGCAGTCCAGGGATGCATTTTCTGCATGAATATCATCAGTGCAAAATCTTCAACAAGACTTTGATCTACTTAGCAATTCAAAAATAACTCACAGGAAAAAATGAAAGAGCAATTTAATCCTAAATGACACTGTACTCACTAAAAGTACACGAGGAGTTCAGTAAAAAGGGAAACTCAGAAAGGTGTCAGGGAATGGTGTGTTTTATTCATCACAATGTACTTAAGCTCTGTGCTCAGTACTTAGAACAGATAGAATACCAGATGTCCGTACCTAGACAAACAGCATAATTTGGAGGAATGCCTTGAGGGATGGAGGGAGAAACAGAGGAGGGGGAGAACTAACAGAATACAAAGTATGGGCTGTATTTGAACACACAGGACTAAGCAGATTCTTATTAGATCAAGTTTGGATCTCTTATAAACCTGTATGAATCACACAGTCGTCGATTTAAGGCAGACTTAAAGCAGAAGTACCTTTAAAACGAGGGGAGAGGGGCACCTGGGTGGCTCAGTTGGGTAAGCATCTGCTTTAAGCTCAGGTCATGATCCCAGGGTCCTGGGATCGAGTCCTACATTGGGTTCCTTGCTCAGTCGGGAATCTGCTTCTCCCTCTGCCCGCCACTCCGCCTGCTTGTGCACTGTCTTACTGACAACTAAATAGATAAAATTTTAAAAATTAAAAATTAAAAAAGAATAAGATGGGCGGGGGAAGAAACAGGAAGAGACGTGAAGGTTCGGAGCAGTGAGAGTGAGGGAAGTAAGAATGAATCACAGCCACTCTACTCTCACTTCTAGAATGTCTAAAAACAAATATACCCCACCAAAGTCTGTGACTGGCGGCGATGGGTTTTGTTTTAAAGAAGTATTGCTTTTAATCAACTCAAATGTTTTAAACTTCGATCAGAGACTGAGAAATCCTGTATCTCCTATCCCAAACAGCATCTTTCACACAAACCTGCAATGTATTTCCAATGAAACAGAGAACAGCGCATTAGTGCCGTGAACCTTAATCGTCTGAGGTGAGCTGTTGTTTATCAAACCATTGGTCTGTGTACATGGGTTGTAATGAAATAATCACTCCACAGGAACTTAATACGCTCTGGGAACGATCCCCGAGTGTTGTACCCAGGGAACCTAATAAAGAAACTTGAAGCAACTGTGTAAGAGGAACAGGAAAACAACCCAGGCTGTTATCTTTTATTGAGTCTATTTTCTCATAGAGAATCCTGAGAAAACAAAAGACATCTTGTTTGAAGTGTTTTTGCCTCTTCAAGTTTGAAGAAAAAAAAAATCTCTTTGAAGTACTTACAAATTAAACACTGCCAGAGACTATTTCTTCCTTCATATCTGAAATATTTACTAATTCTGTAATGAGACAATTTTGCCTTTAAAAACTACTTAATTTATTTAATCAGCATATACTTGTGCCTGGAGCTAAGCACTGCTCAGGAAACAAGAGACCTAAAATTGCACCAGCATCATCTAGGAACTGGTTGGAAGTGCAGATTCTCAGGCTGTACCCCAGACCTGAGGAATCAGAATGTGCATTTTAGCAAGAGGCCCAGGTGATCTGTATGTGCGTGAAAGTCTGAGAGGCAATGTGATGGCTGTACATTGGAATCGCATGGGCTTGTTTGGGTTTTTAATGCTGTTGCCTAGATCCCAGTCCGAGAAATTTCTATTTGATTTGCATAGGGTGCATCTTGAGCATTGGGATGTTCTCAAAGTTCTCCAGGTGATTCTAATATGCAACAGAGTTTAAGAATTACTGCACTGGGGGTCGGGGGGAGTTGATCTTTAGTGCAGCCTGGGGGGCCTGCTAAAATGCAGAATTTTGGTTCTTCAGGTGCATCCTGAGAATCTGCATTTTAACCCATTGCCAGGTGATGTTGATGCAGTTTTATTTCTTTTGTATCTTCCTCCACAATATCCAGCTCCAGGCATAAGTAAATACTAATTAAGTAATTCTTCAAGAACCCACTTTTTTTCCCCAACATAGAGATCATTGTATTTCATGGCTATTTTTCATATGTGTGTTTTAAAAAAAAAAGTAATGGCAGTACCAACTCAAACCCCTAAGGAATAAGAAGGAAAATTCAGGTTAACTAAATTGTTAGCATCCTGTTATGGGTTAAATTGGGTCCCCCCCCACCCCACCCCACCCACCCCGCCGCCCCGGCCAGCCCACCCCCACCAAAAGACATGGTGAGGTCCTAACCTCCAGAACCCCAGAAATTATTTGAAAAGAGATGTCACTGCAGACATTGTTAGTTATGTTTAAAATGAGGTCTTCCTGGAGCAGGATGGGCTCTTAATCCAGAATGACTGGTGTCCTTACAGGAAGAGGAGAGGAGACACAGAACGGACCTGCACAGGGCCATGTGACAACGGAGGCAAAGATTGCAGTGATGGATCTACAAGCCCGGGAATGCCAAGGACTGCCAGCAACCACCAGTTACGAGGAAGAGGCAAGCAAATGCTCTTCTCTGGAACCTTCAGAGGGAGCGTGGTCCTGCCAACACCTTGATTTCAAACCTCTAGCCTCCCCAACTATGAGCATATCTGTTGTTTTTAAGCCTCCGGTTTGTAGTCATTTGTGAAGGTAACTCTAGGAAGCTGATACACATCCTCTTCCTTAGTGCTCACTGTACAGGCTAGGATTTTTTGGTTGCGTGTTGTGTTGTTTTATTCTGTTTTGTGGGTTTTTTGCTTTTTTTTTTTTGTTTGTTTGTTTGTTTGGTTTGGTTTGGTTTGGTTTGGTTGGTTGTTTTGGTACCCAGGACATACAGGACACTGCCTACTTGTAAAAACTAAACTGATCTGCCAACGGCTACTTCAAATTTGGCTCATCCTATGCCATGATAGATACCAAGGAAAGGAATTATAAAATAAGAGAAGATGCAAGTGAATGGAAAGAGATCTACTGAAAATAAAAAATGGAGAGACCGAGAAATCAGGGAAAGAAAAAAGAATATACAGACTTAGAGTTTATTATGAATAATCTTAAATTTGAGGAAAACACCCAAGTTCTCCAAAGTGAAATTATTCCTTAACGAAAATACATCACTCTGTGAGCCTATTGATGTACATTTAAAACCCAGCCACATCTATGGGAATTCAAAGAAGTCCTGTTAATGTTCATGAATCTGTATGATGGAAGCATCAGTGATAATTCTTTTCCATCGACATTGGTGTAAGAATCGTAAAGGGTTTCGCAAGCTGTCAAAACATTCAGGAAATGGTACCTCTTATATCAGAAGACAGAAGAGAGAGCACTGAGCATAATTACTTTAAGGAGCTCCCCTGTGGCCCCCACTTTGTATTTATTACAAAATTATTATGTTTATCATTTCAGCTAAATGCCATTTTAAGCCCAACTCAGGAGAGAACATTATGGAATTGGAGGCGCCTGGGTGGCTCAGTGGGTTAAATCCTCTGCTTTCGGCTCAGGTCATGATCTCAGGCTCCTGGGATCGAGCCCCGCATTGGGCTCTCTGTTCAGCAGGGAGCCTGCTTCCTCCTCTCTCTCTGCCTGCCTCTCTGCCTACTTGTGATCTCTTTGTCAAATAAATAAGTAAAATCTTTTAAAAAAAGAAAGAAAGAAAGAAAGAAAATACAGAATTGGTTAAATAAAAATAGTGGTAGCAACAGCAGCAAATACTGCATAAGACAGGAAGCCCTGGAGCCGTGGTGGTCAAGCCCACAGCACAGGGCCCTGGAGAGTGGCGCCTGGTGGGAGAGAAAGCTTTTATAGGCCAGGGCGGGTGCGAGGGCAGTGGCACCGAGAGCTAACTTCCCTTCACAATTTTCCCATGGGTCAGTCTTAAGTAAACAAAATGTTTTTTCTTTTCAATGTATTAAAAACATGTCTGATCTTACTTCTAAATTGTTCCTAATTAAAGTACGTCTGGGCAAAGACCACAACTGATGAAAGCTTTACTAGGCATATAGTTTTGTACAGAAAAAAAGGAAATAAAAGTTGCTTTTAACCTTTATTATTGAAGTTCATAATAAGAATTAACGAAGTCCAAATCTGTAGTATTTTTTTTTTAGATTTTTATTTTATTTATTTGACAGAGAGAGAGATAGAATCACAAGTAGGCAGAGCAGCAGGCAGAGAGAGAGGGAGAAGCAGGCTCCCCGCTGAGCAGAGAGCCCGATGTGGGGCTCGATCCCAGGACCCTGAGATCATGACCTGAGCTGAAGGCAGAGGCTTAACCCACTGAGCCACCCAGGTGCCCCCAAATCTGTAGTATTTTTAAACCAAGTTAAATTCAGTAGAAGTCAGTATTCTGGCTTTGTAAATGTTCGTTGAACAAGAAGAAAAAAAAAAAGTGAAGTTTATTCTACTGGAGACAAAAATGAGTTTATTTCTAGTAAGGCTACAACATAATGTGTCCCTCTTAGTTTTGTATTCTTTTTGTTAGAAAAACTTCTAAACTACCACCAAGCAGACAAATAACTAAATAATTTACTTTAACCCATTAAATTATTCTAGAATTATTTAATTTCCTGGGGAACAGAAGAATATAGTTTATTTACTAGATTAGAGACAAATTTCTTGAGACATTTGCTCATCCCAGTGTGCTATAAACCAAGGGTTTGTGCCCTCACCCCCAAATCATATGTTAAGTCCTAACCCCTATGCAACGACATTGTCATTAGAGGGTGGGGCCTTTGAGAGATGATGAGGTTATGAGGGTGGAGCATTCACGAATGAGATCAGTGCCCTTATGAAAGAGACCCCCCAGAGAGCTCCTGGGCCCCTTCTACCTCGTGAGGCTACAAGATGAAGACAAGATGCTGTCTATGAACTTGGAAGTGGCCCTCGCCAGACACTGAATCTGTAGTCACCTTGATCTTGAACTTCTTAGACTTCAGAAGTGTGGGAAATAAGTGTTTGTTATATAAGCCATCCAGTCTGTGGTATCCCGTTTTTATAGCAGCCCAAAGGGACTAAGACACTGTGTTACTAGGTTCGTCCTATTTTATTACAGTTTATATCTGTACAGCTTTGATAACCCTGGAAATCCTGAAAGATAGAGGTTACCAAAGTCATGGTTTTATGCTCAGGACCGTCTAGTGGCTCTACATATTTTGTGGAGTGAACTATTATAAAAGTATGGAGTGGCCTTTAATATGCTCTGGCAAACTATTACACAGGATGCCTGGTACAGTGGTTGTTTGTCAAGGCTTCAGACTCCAATCATCTAAACCCTTTCTGTATTTAAAGAATGTCCCTTTGTCTTAAGCTAGATACTAACCCAGGCCCCGGTAACTTCAGTTTCCCCACTCACATCTCAAATTAGGACACCATGCCACTGACAAGCAGAGACCCTGGAGGTTCTAGCATGTTGGTGGCAGAGAGAGGCCAGAATGGAACACAGTTTTCCAAGGGAAGTGGTACCACCAGCCTCACATACCCCATAGTGTCCAGGTGCCACTTCACAGGCCTAGGCTGGGAAACATGACGATGTCTGCTGCCCAGTGTCACCTGCTCCCAACCCCTTTCTGGTCCTGATTCTCTAGCCCTTCTGAAGGTGTTGTGAGCTAAACAGTATCTTCTAAATAAATCTCTTTTCTGCCTAAATCATCCAAAGTTCACTTCTGTGCCCATAACTAAAAAGCCTGCTGGAAAAAAAAAAAGCCTGCTGAGTCCAAGTGGGGTTCACCACTAATTAGCAGACTGACAGTCTCACCTAAATACTGTGGGATTAATTAGATAATGTATTCATAAACATGACCATTTTTTTGGCTGTATGTCCAAACTTTCTTCCTGTTTTAAAATTCATTAGGGCAGTTTCAGTGAGGCATGTAAACATTATGTTAATGCAATACCTATATTTCTCATTTGATGAGTGTGTGTGTGTGTGTGTGTGTGTGTGTGTGTTTACAAGAGACATATATGTGTACCTTCTAGAAAGGTGGATCAGACATCACAGTTTTTCCAGTGTGACTTGCGTCTTTGAAGAACTCTGGTCAGCAGGGGAGTCTGGATTTTTGGCAATAAAAATTATATTAGGGCCAAAGCTGAGAATTACACAAGCTCCACTGCCCATGAACTAATTGTATCTCATATACCACTGAATGTTCACGGAGCAGAGAAAGAAAAGATGTTCTTTGACCCAACCTAATCATGATCTGTAAAGCTATTTGATAAAGTGCCCTCATGGGAGTTAAGGTTGCTTAGTGTGTTCCCTTATTATTCATGACTGTCACATGAATCAGAAGTCATTCTTGTCCAAGAAAGAAAGGCCCAGACAATTTAGCTGCACGGTTGCCGGGCTGCTTTTTAAAAGCAGTTTTGTGAAAGGAAAATTCAAAGAAAGCCAAATTATACAGGGCTGGTTACCTGCCATCAAGCTGGCTGTGGTTGTCCCGTTTCTCTGGTCTTTACTACTGACAAAGGGCTCATGTACCTTGGCACGTATCAGAAAAAGGCACTAATTTTCTTTTCACTTACACATAAGCTATCTCTTCCAGATGAGATTTAAATAGAAGATTAGCATGAAATCCTTGCCCTTTCTTCTATTTCTATAATCTAGAAACCATTCAGTGATCTGATCAGAGCAGTTTCTTTGCAGTTTGACATTGAGAGGATAACTTTGAAGGGTTATTATGGGGATCCAACTGTTCTCCAAGTTTCTTGGGGAGGGACTTATATACTGTGACCTGTAATGAATTCAAAGAAGCTTTAAAAATCTTCAGAATCTACCCATTTTAAGTAGCATATTTTTCGGAACCTTTTTTGTTTGTAGACAAGAATATTGTTCATTTTAAAAATGCAGTCTTCCCTTTTCTTGTCACTTTTATTCTAAAAAAGAGTTAGGAGAAAGTTTGTAAAATAAAAAATGCTGCGCTATTAGGATCCTCATGCCCAGAATCCAAAGAAGAAGATGCCCAGATGTACATGACAATCAGTGACCATCTAGTTGACAATCAAAACGATGCC